>NC_091752.1:8756374-8976374 GCF_043380555.1 Nothobranchius furzeri | reverse complement strand
TAGATCCATCACATACAAAACAGACAGTCTATTATTTACAGCCTCCATTCCCTCACATTATGATCACAGGTCCCACTTCCGGCAAAGGTGTGTGTTTCTGAGCCAAGTCCAGCATTCAGTTCGTCTTGGTTTCTATGTGAAATCTAATCATGCAGCTCAACAGAAGGAACGAGTCTTTAAAACTCCAGCTGGTCAGATCAGCAACAAAGTCTCACAAACGGGGGAATTCCTTTGGAACAGACAGCATCTAAAGATGTCTTTCTGGGTCTCTTCCCACTGTCGCTCATCAAAGCACAGATTTCCAGTCAGGAGAACGTTCCAGTTTAGAGATGGAACTGGAGAGTAGAGGAGTGACGGTGGGGTCAGGGGTCACGGCTGGAGTTTCTCCTTCATACCGGCCGGTCCACCGCATATTGGCAGGGGCTCAGGTTGGACACGGGGTTCTGTACAGCCGGGTAAGCGAAGTTGGTGTGCTGCTTGGCTTTGAGCCGCAGACTGGCCAGGCTGGAGTTACAGGTGTCTCTGTACATGTAGGGCCCAGCCGTGGTGGCGTAGGGGCATGCGGCCGCAGTCACCGCCACAGAGTTGAGCGCTGTGGGGCTGTTGAGGTTGTTGAGGTTCCCCAGGTTGTTGAGCCCGGTGGTGGGGACTCCAGCTACGGCTGACGGCACCATGCCAGAGGCCATGTTCATGGAGGGGATGGAGCTCGGGGGGGAGAACATGGGCTGGGACGACAGGGGGGTTACATTCATGGAGTTAAAGAAAGGGAAGCTTTTGGCGGAGAGTGGGCTGCTAGCTAGGCTCTTGGTCGCCCAGTTGTTGTAGGAGTATCCCGAGTACATGTCGTCGTACGGCTGCATGAGTCCATTGAACTGGGCACCAAAACCATTTTTGCACAACTCCGCCTGCTGGTTCCGTTCCCGCTTCCTCCACTTGGCACGGCGGTTTTTAAACCACACCTAAGGAAACAAAAGCATAACGTGTGTGAATGCTGATGGTCGCCCTTCAGTCCAGTCTGGAGCTTTCCCGAGGAGGAAACTCCACCCTGATCACTTCATCCAAAACAGGACTTCATCCATGAAGAGGCTCTGTTGTGCTTCTGTGTAAAAGTTACCATCAGTGACAAAAAGGTCTAAAAACTAACGTCCATTACTGAGCTCACCCAAGTGGACCCACATCCAGAGTAGACAGCAGCCGAATTCCCCACTGTTTCATTCATTTACTCACTCATCCATTCATCTTAAGCGCTCCTCCCTGTGAGGATCCGAGTCATAGGGTGTTATAACCAGTCATAAAATAACATCAATGAGCTGCTTTTAAATCGAGGCGCTCACGGCGGATTTGAGACTGCTGAAACTTGGCCGCACTCACACTAGCCGTTAGCACGTCAGTCTGGAGGGATCTAACCTCTATTTCTCTGAACAGAGGCTGTTCAGGTATCATGTAAACATAAACTAACATAATAATCCCAAAACGTGTCAGCAGAGTTCTGACGGTTTAACCGTTTCATCTCCACATAGTGAAAGAGCAAAAAAATTATTTATTTATTTGAGACATTAATATGATGTAAACATTAATAACAATAATAACAATTTAAATAATAATTTAATATCTTCATATTTTATTATTGTTTAGTTGAGTTGATTTTATGTTGTAGATCTAGAGATAGATAAAGGGTTAATGACATCATAGGAACAGGCGCGTTTGTCTCAAAAACACATCAAATAAAATATCTGTGGCTCCAGTAAATATTCCAGCTTTAATCTGCTGCTTGAATCATAATTTTAACTGAGTTTAAAAGTCCCATAAATCAGATTAAACACAATCTTCCTACATGAGGATGAGAGCCGGCGCATCACATAAAACCAGGTCTGAGAGCTGACGAGCGTTTTTCAGCTTCACTCACTTCTGGAGCTAATTTGATTTTTGAGAACAAGGAAAATAATTGTAACAATTGCAGGGATTAAATTTAAGTGACTTTTCTCTTGGTAAAGTGAAGTAAATATGGTTTAATTCTAAAACACATCCAGGCAGAGGAAGCCGACTCCCCTCAGATCCTCTCAGTAATTTCTCCTGAATGTGTGTACGAAGTTCTCCAAAGACACGGTGATCCCACAAAGTAAGTTGAAGTGTATCATCAAACAGTCTTATTAGGCAGGCTTATTAAAACTAATCAGTCACTTATTGGAATAGTGAGATCCCAAAGGCAGAAATGTCAGGGAAGGGCAATCTTCACATTTGTCTCTTTATGGTCCTATATTTAGAGGAAATGAAGCGGATTAAAGCTCCGCTGGAAAATCTAAATTGAGTGGTTTTAGAAATGAAATATTTGCCAAGTTCATCTGTGAATAAAGTTCCGGACAAACTTTGGTTTTACTTTGAAATTCAGTCTGCTGCAGAAACTTTTTGGTCTGGTTTGGATGTTTGTGGGGCTGACGGGTTTCTCCTGAAGGCTGCTGAGACTAAACTCTGAGTGCAGCGGCGGCAGAACCCGCTCCGACGGGCCGGAGTGACCCGGTCCGGCTCACGCATCTCCAGGATGACTGTTGGCCTCCCTCTGGCTGGTTTCAGATCAGCGTTTAGCTGATTCTGGCTCCTGGGTTGAGACAGTTTGTTGTTCAAATCCAACGGGGATGTGTTCTGGGTCAGGCTCCACAGGGTTAAAGGTCATGCAAGACCGTGACCCAGAAGACCAGAACTGGACCCCTCTCATTCTGGCCTTCAGAATAAAAGCAGTTTTGCTCCCAGCAGCAGAATTTTCTCTTAGCGGTGATCTTCATTGTTGGTCCGTTTTCAGTCCTTGTGGTTTCAGAAGGTTATCTGTTTGTTTCTTCTACCTCCTAAGTTTGATTTATGAATTATTCAAGCGCTGAGATGCTCCTGAGTGCAGAGGAACCCATGCTGGGTCAACACACAACAGTTTAGCAGAGGATCCATTTTAAATGAGGATTTTAGGCTCTTTGTCACCAACTAATAAACTTGTTTGTTCTGGTTTTTCTTTCTGAATTGACGAGAAACACATCAAATGCTATTAGGGTGGACAGAAAATGTTATTTTACACACGTCCTTCCCAAAGAGCTTTCCGGGGAACATCTGATAAAATGTCAGAGAAATAATCAATGAAACTACTTTTGGGTTGGGGTTGGGGTGTTTTTGTGACATCATAGACGAGCTCTAATGGACGGGACCAGATCAGGAGTCATCAGGTCGTTCCTCAAGACTTCAGCTCCCCATGAACGTTCAGAGCGTGCACAACTTAGAGGGACGACTCGTGGACATCAGGACCAAGACGATCCGCTGTCCCTTCAAAATAACATCCAAGTGTGCGTGCTATGTGACCTTTCCTCCAGCCAACATTCCTCTGACCCATTCCTCCTCAGGCGGGCCAGCCATTGTATTGTCATCCATCAGAACGCGTGTGCTCCTGCTCCATTTAGCCACAAAGTCCAAATTCAGCTCCACCTTTGACATTTAGGTGAAATCAAGCTTTGGGGGACAGAAGCACGGCTTCCTGTTTGGTTTGTGGAATCACTGGGTTCTGATTCGGTCTCTCAGGAATACAGAGTAAAACCTAATGGGTCAAAGGTCAGATGGAACCAGGATTCAGGAAGGGTTAGAGACCAGACCCAGAGTTCTTCAGGAACCTGAAACTGTCCCAGTTTTGCTAGATGTTCTCCATCCAAACCATGGCCACACATCAAAGCCCTTTTGACCTCAAAGCAACACTTAAGAGGTTTTAGAAGTTAAGCTTTTAAACTGGTTCTTGAGCGACGTCAAGGTTTCTACTTGCTTTATGGCTTTTAGCTGGTTACTCTGCAGGTAGCTAATACAAAAGCTAGCAGTTCACTTTTCGGTTCTTCAACAGTCAATACAAAGAACAAGAAGAAGTTTTCTTTTGTGTTAGAATCATGGTGGAGTCTGGAAGTCCAAGTAAGAGAGGCGAAGCAAAGAGCTAAAACCAGAGTGAACATTGGCGCGGCCTACGCTAGTTTGAAGGAGCTAAAAGGGGGGCTATGATATCATGGACTGATGATGACCTGGATTTGTTGCTACTGGACTTGTAAGTACTCATATTAAATGTCCAACAGCGTGGATCTTTTACTTTGTGGTTTATTTAGCATCAGCTCGCTCATGTTAGCATTAGCTCATTGTTAGCACTAGCTACAGCAGGCTGCAGCAGGGTGATCACGACGGTGTTATTCTGCTTTTCAAGTGTTGCTTTAAAGCAGATGGAGCATCAGGACTAGTACCTTCATCAGAAACCTGCCATAAGCAGACCTACACCAGTCTGCTGCCCCCTGGTGGAGGTCCTACCGGTGGTGAGGGCCTGTTTTATTTAGTTATTACTGTTAGATTGTTATAATATTACATATTAATATGTTAACATTAGACTGTACATATTTGAGATTTTAAAGGTTTCATTATTTTCTCTTTGCTCTACAACCTTTAAAAGAACATCAACTGTTCCTAAAAGAACAAAGTTGAGAAGGTTCTGGTGTACCCACCCTGACCCGGGCCTCCGTGAGGTTGGTCCACACAGCGATCTCCTCCCTGGTGCTCATGTCTGGGTACCGGTTCCTCTGGAAGGTGGCCTCCAGCTCCTGGAGCTGCTGGCTGGTGAAGTGAGTCCTCTGCCTCCTCTGCTTCTTCTTCAGAGAGCCGTCGTCGGCACCGGACTCATCCAGCTGGTTCTGGTGGGACTTCTCTGTGTCTGCAGAGGAAACGGTTTACATGACGGGCAAAGAACAAACGTCTGGTTCTGTTCCTCTGTGAGCCACAGCTTTAGGAGAGTTGATGTGAAAACAGAACCAGGAGCTTCTAAAGTTTTAGTTTGCCTCTTTACTAAACAACAATCTGACCCAGGCTTGCTTGTTTCATCTGAACAGCCAACAGGAGCTTCACGGTTACAGAGATTACAGATTAAAGTGCATCTCACTGGATTTTTCACAAATCTGAGTTTGAGAAGCAGAATATTTCACAGTCATCGCTAATCTGATCCAAACAAACCGTAACCTTAACTAGGGATGTCCCAATCAGGTTTTTTTTTTTGCCCCCGAGTCCGAGTCATTAGATTTTGAGAATCTGCCGATACCGAGTCCTGATCCGATACTTTCGATACATAAAAAATAAAGAAAAGGAAGAAACTGTTCCAGAATGTTCCTTATTTTGTATTTAATTACTTTTTCATTGAAATTTTTAACAACAGATCACTTCTGTGAGGTAGCGTGAACAATCAAGTAATAAATAACATAAATTCTTCACTTTTGGACTTTATTGCAAATATAAAAAGTCTAATATAAAAACAGATAGCACTTCAACTTAACCCTCTGATGCATGAATTATGAGATCTTGAACCATGATTTTTTAAACAATTTTTTTCATCCATCTTTAGGTGTGAATGAAACAAATTTCAACAAATATTTTTTGTAACATTTTGTTAATTTACAAATAATTTATTACATGTCCATCTCAGTGGACAATATGCATTCTGAACATGAAATATGGTGGCTTGACTTACTGAAGTCCAAATGGAGGGGCTCACATGCAATAAAGTCTTCAACAGCTGTGCTTAATAGCAAAAATAACGTAATAACAATTTTGAGTACCTGTCCACTGCAGTGACCATTATGCATCAAAGGGTTAAAATACCTGGCAGGGGTCTATTTTGCCTCGGCCCCCAAAATGCTTAGATACGCCCCTGGGCATGGGAGGAGTTTTGAAGATGATCTGAAATGTATCAACGATATAAATACTACATGCTGATAAATGATTGCTTTATACAGGTACAAACGTGTAGTGGGATCAATCTACCTACATTTTATTTTGTTAAGAACGTAATTTTGTTTTCTTGGTTTTTATTTTCCTGTCTTCCTGTCCTGTCTGTCTCTGATCTTCCTGTCCTGTCTGTCTCTGATCTTCCTGTCCTGTCTGTCTCTGATCTTCCTGTCCTGTCTGTCTCTGACCTTCCTGTCCTGTCTGTCTCTGATCTTCCTGTCCTGTCTGTCTCTGATCTTCCTGTCCTGTCTGTCTCTGATCTTCCTGTCCTGTCTGTCTCTGATCTTCCTGTCCTGTCTGTCTCTGACCTTCCTGTCCTGTCTGTCTCTGATCTTCCTGTCCTGTCTGTCTCTGACCTTCCTGTCCTGTCTGTCTCTGATCTTCCTGTCCTGTCTGTCTCTGATCTTCCTGTCCTGTCTGTCTCTGATCTTCCTGTCCTGTCTGTCTCTGATCTTCCTGTCCTGTCTGTCTCTGATCTTCCTGTCCTGTCTGTCTCTGATCTTCCTGTCCTGTCTGTCTCTGATCTTCCTGTCCTGTCTGTCTCTGATCTTCTTGTCCTGTCTGTCTCTGATCTTCCTGTCCTGTCTGTCTCTGATCTTCCTGTCCTGTCTGTCTCTGATCTTCCTGTCCTGTCTGTCTCTGATCTTCTTGTCCTGTCTGTCTCTGACCTTCCTGCCCTGTCTGTCTCTGATCTTCCTGTCCTGTCTGTCTCTGATCTTCTTGTCCTGTCCGTCTCTGATCTTCCTGTCCTGTCTGTCTCTGATCTTCCTGCCCTGTCCGTCTCTGATCTTCCTGTCCTGTCTGTCTCTGATCTTCCTGTCCTGTCCGTCTCTGATCTTCCTGCCCTGTCTGTCTCTGATCTTCCTGTCCTGTCTGTCTCTGATCTTCCTGTCCTGTCTGTCTCTGATCTTCCTGTCCTGTCTGTCTCTGATCTTCCTGTCCTGTCTGTCTCTGATCTTCCTGCCCTGTCCGTCTCTGATCTTCCTGTCCTGTCTGTCTCTGATCTTCCTGTCCTGTCTGTCTCTGATCTTCTTGTCCTGTCTGTCTCTGATCTTCCTGTCCTGTCTGTCTCTGATCTTCCTGTCCTGTCTGTCTCTGATCTTCCTGTCCTGTCTGTCTCTGACCTTCCTGCCCTGTCTGTCTCTGATCTTCCTGTCCTGTCTGTCTCTGATCTTCTTGTCCTGTCTGTCTCTGATCTTCCTGTCCTGTCTGTCTCTGATCTTCCTGTCCTGTCTGTCTCTGATCTTCCTGTCCTGTCTGTCTCTGATCTTCTTGTCCTGTCTGTCTCTGATCTTCCTGTCCTGTCTGTCTCTGATCTTCCTGTCCTGTCTGTCTCTGATCTTCCTGTCCTGTCTGTCTCTGATCTTCCTGCCCTGTCTGTCTCTGATCTTCCTGCCCTGTCTGTCTCTGATCTTCCTGTCCTGTCTGTCTCTGATCTTCCTGTCCTGTCTGTCTCTGATCTTCCTGTCCTGTCTGTCTCTGACCTTCCTGCCCTGTCTGTCTCTGATCTTCCTGTCCTGTCTGTCTCTGATCTTCCTGCCCTGTCTGTCTCTGATCTTCCTGTCCTGTCTGTCTCTGATCTTCCTGTCCTGTCTGTCTCTGATCTTCCTGTCCTGTCTGTCTCTGATCTTCCTGCCCTGTCTGTCTCTGATCTTCCTGCCCTGTCTGTCTCTGACCTTCCTGTCCTGTCTGTCTCTGATCTTCCTGTCCTGTCTGTCTCTGATCTTCCTGCCCTGTCTGTCTCTGATCTTCCTGCATCTCCCAGTCCTCCAGAAAAACTCCTGCCTGCTTCCTTCTTTTTCACCTCACAAGTCACTTTTTAACCAGCAGATCAAACTGATCTATTGACCGCAAAAAAAGCGGAGTGTGCGCCGCACTGCCCGGCTGCGCCAGTGACGAGCGCTGCAGCGCGAGCGCGTCCACACACACGCCACACACACGTCACGCTCAAATACAGACAGAATTTACCAGAGAGAAATGAACGGACACGAATAACTCTGTGTTAATTATGTATTTTTGGTGACGCCACTTAGAAACTTAGAACATGTTGCTGTGGCCGTGTGCAGAACGCAGCTGGAGTTCATGATTAATCAGCGGTCTGCCTGCTGCTCTGCATCTCTGCTCAAACGAATCCCCGCTACGCTGAGTCCATATAAATAATATAATAAAGGTAGAAACTGGATCTGTTTGTGCTCCTTCTGGGTGTGTAAGTTAAGGGCATCAGGGGAGCCTGACAACCTTTAAGGAGAACCAAGTTGCTCTCCTGTAATTTGAACCCAGTATCCAACTCCGGATCAGTCTGAAACCACGTGATCGGGGCCGATTTCCGATCATGTGATTGGATCGGGACATCCCTAACCTTAACCCACTATGGTGGTTCTACCATGGAAAGCATCCTCCAGTCCTGCGTGTGGCTCTGCTCTGCTGCAGAGAGAAGATCACCAGCTGTCCCTGTCTGTGCTGCCTGGAAGATCTCATCACCTCACACTACATCAGCAGGACCTTAAGCATCACTGGCCCCTCCCACCCTGGCCACCACATGCTTCCGCTACAGCTCCAGAAGCAAAAACCAGCTGAGGGACAGCATCTTCTCCACTTCAGTCAAGACGGCAAACAAACCAAACATCTCCACAGACATCAGAGCAGAAATCTTAATGTCCTTATTTCTGCATCACTGTGTGAATTTGTACATCTATCCTTTCCTTTTCTTGTGTTTCTTTTAGTTGTTGGGCCAAATCCATCATCTGAGTGCCTCCAGTTTCACTGCATTTAAATACAGAAATAAAATAATCTGGTTCTGACTGGACCAGAAGCATGACTACAAACATCTCCTTACATGCTAAAATGCTCAGCCGACCACACATCCATGTTATGTCTGCCTCTGCTCCTCTCCACCAGATCCGACTCCTGCAATTTGAGGACCTCACAGAAAGCAGTGAAATTAGTTGGCCAGCTAATCCGGCGGATCAGGCTTTTGTGGCTGGGGCAGGTTGGGCTCTGTTTGGCGAGGGCTTAGCTCTCTGGGAGCAGTTGGAAATGATCAGCAGGGTTTAAAAAGAGGCTCCGCAGGGCCACCAGCAAAACCAATAAGGGCCAGGCCGGGGCGGTTATCTGACACTGGGTAAGCTGTCACTTAAGGCCAAAGTCTAAAACACAATACGGAGGAAGGGGCAGTAACGCACACACCAACAATAGCAGCAATCTGACTGATAAAGCGCCAACATGAGAGAGCTGCTCCGGGTCATTTCATCTGCAAAAGGACTTCAGAGGCTTTTAACTAAATCACTGTTCAGCCTCGACAAAAACACACCAGCAGCGAGACTCTAAAAGCAGCCATCAAAAAAACAAACCTCGTCCCGCTGCAGCGGTTTAGCCACAGCTGCTGCTTTTCTTCTGCTGAGGGAAATAAAAAGGTGACTGATTCAGGTCTGGGCGCCCGGAGTGCAGGCGTCGGCCCCAGAGCCGCCAGGTGTGGCAGCTGGATGCTCCTCTCTCAATGAGCAACTTTCTAACATCATAAAGGAACCCTGACTAATAATTATTAGATAAAAGAAAATGCCAGCAGGCACCAACTGTTCCACTCATCTGGTTCAGATAGAAATAAAGGCCTTATCGGAACGACTCCTCAAGTTTTCCATTCACAGAAACCAGGATAAGGTTATTTTCTGGAGTGGTCAACATGGAAGAGCCTCCTCACAATAAACTCAGAGTTTTCAATTTTATTTCAAATGACTGACAGATGAGGGAAAAAAATACTAGGATACAAAATATACTTTTAACAGATTTTATCTTAAAATATGACAATTACAATTAAATAATCTAATGAATATTTACCATTTTTTTAAATAAATAATGTGTGTGTGTGTGTGTGTGTGTGTGTATATATATATATATATATATATATATATATATATATATATATATATATATATATATAATCTAGACTGTAATAGGATCAAATTCCCCAACAACCATAAAAGTGATAGAAAGTTCCAATCCGCCATAACTTGGACTTAAAGAGGTTTTTATTTCATGGAGTCATTTTGACTCCTGGTGTCTTTCAGTTTGACGGTTTAGCAACAAGATTGTGTTACACTCACATAAACACACAAACACACTCTCACGCTCACACAACGGCGCGCACACGCACGCACATAGAATCACATATTACACACGGGGCCTACACGTGCACTCGCGTTCGCGCGTGTAAACACCTGAATGAATTTTCTGAGATAATCTGAACTTTCGGGTTTTTATGAAATTTGTAATTTGAGTCGGTTCGTTCCTGCATTTCAGACCGGGTCGTTCTGAGTCGGTCGGACTGCGTGAATTTCCCGGTTCCGTTCGGACCCTCAAGAAGTAAAAAAACAAAAAAAAAAAACAGATTTTCATATTCAAAGTCGGGCCCGATGGATTTGATTGGAGCCCGACGCGTCCGGCGGGAGGAGGAGGAGGAGGAGGCGCAGCGAACTCTTAATTCGTTTCGTTATAATTGTTTGTTTGTTTGATGTTTTGTTGTCTTGTTTATCAGAGACAGGAAATTATTTTATCTTATTATCAATAATCAGCTGATTGAAAAACGATCCAACAGATTTGTGTGTGCGTGCGTGCGTGCGTGTGTGTGTGTGTGTGTGTGTGTGTGTGTGTGTGTGTGTGTGTGTGTGTGTGTGTGTGTGTGTGTGTGTGTGTGTGTGTGTGTGTGTGTGTGTGTGTGTGGACTGACCGCTGTTGTCCTGGCCTTTGCATCCCTGTTCGTGCTGGGGGGTCCCGGCGTCAGAGAGAGACAGCGCCGGGCTCCGGGCCTCGCTGTCCGCCAGCAGGTTAAAATCCATAACCAAGCTCTGCGCGCGTGCACACACACGCAGAGGGACACAGAGAGAGAGACCATGATAAGTCTGTACCCTTTACCTATAAAATGGATCAGCAGATCAGGAATGTCCTGATCTGCTGATGGTTGTCCTGCAGTTAAGCCTGTCGGATTTCTGCTGAAACACATCAGATCTCCTCACTGAGCCCTGCTCACTAACACACCTCCGCATGCATATGTTTCAAAAAGGGAAAATGATCTAATATCTTCCTTAAAAGAACAACGCTGAAGATGATGATGATGATTTATTTATTTATTTATTTAACCTTTAGCAGGAAAAAAGTCCCATTGAAATTTAAAACGTCTTTTTCAAGGGAGTCCTGCATGATGATGATGATGATGATGATGTGTGTGTGTGTGTGTGTGTGTGTGTGTGTGTGTGTGTGTGTGTGTGTGTGTGTGTGTGTGTGTGTGTGTGTGTGTGTGTGTGTGTGTGTGTGTGTGTGTGTGTGTGTGTGTGTGTGTGTGTGGTCGTCCTGTTCCCCATTCAAGCAGCAAAACCCGGACAAGCCCTGGATGCAATGAGAGCCAACACAGCCAGAAACTGTTACTTTTGAACCAAAACATTATTATTATTATTATTATTATTATTATTATTATTATTATTATTATTATTATTATTAATCATCATCATCATCATCATCATCATCATCTCAGAAGGTATGACCTCTCTGACCCCAGAGCTCGGCACCGCAGCTTCAACCTTTAAACAGAAACAGCACGATTATTTCCTCATGAGGCTCCAAAAGCACACACATACACACACACACACATACATACACATACACACACACACACACACACACACACACATACACACACACACACACACATACACACACACACACACACACACACACACACACACACACACACACACACACACACACACACACACACTGGACAATCAGTTCAGGTGTAGATCAGCTGTTTCGTTTCCTGCTGAATCATTTCATCCATCAGCTCCGATCAAACCGGCGCTGCACGACTTAAAGCCTGTTTCTGAATGGCTGCTGCTCTCCTACGAGCTGCGACTTGCAGAAGCTCCACAACAGAAACAGAGACGTGTAATTATCCTGCAGAGCCATGGAATAAGAGGCCCGCAAGGCCGGATTTTCAAATCAATAACAAGCTTTATGGTTCTGGAAGGTGAATCGCCTTTTATTAATCTGGAATAATGACTCTTAATCTTAATTTGGATCAGTTCTCTGTTTAATACCCCTCAGAGATTTCTGAAGCTTCTCCTCTCCTCACAAACATCTAAAGTGAGATCTCCTGGACAGGTACGGTCCTCTGATGATCCTTCTTGTGGAATTTGCTGCTTGATACGGACCGGTTCGGACCCAAAACAACAAACGATGATGATGAGACCCTCAGCTCCTTCTAGACCCAAACCATCACAGCCCTCCACAGAGTTCAGAGAAAAGGCTTGCATCTGTTTTTGGTTGCGTGTCCGTGAGAATGATTGCCTGCATTTCACCAAAGATTAGGAGCAGGAAAACGGGAATTCTGCTGTCAGCTGGAGGCCACGGCTGCATCATGGGAAAAAAGATGCAGGATGAGGTGGAGAGATTACCTTGGTAAGCTGCTGCCTCTGCGCCTGCTACAGGACTAATCGGCCTCTGATGTGGATTTGTGGGTCAAAGTTGACTCACAGGTCACAAATATCCCCTTTCTGCTTCTTCATTATGAATATCAGCAGTCGGGAAGAGTCAAAGTTGGGATTTTTCTCCCTGGGTAGTGTTTTAAGGCAACAGAAGCACAAACATCCACAGATCAGCCTGTTGGAGCTTCGGCCTGCTCCTGACACTAAATGATCATGTCTGACGCCCAGATCAAAGTCTTTAGTTTGGTGGAGGAGTCCTGTCCAAGTGTCCAACTGAAGGACATCTGTCCCCCAGGAGCAGCGATCCAGGGGACAGTTCTGTGATTTCAGTTAAGATGATCCGGTCCTAAAGGTGAGGATGGACCTGAGCAGCAACCAGAGCCCCCCACCACACACGTGCACACACACACGCAGACACACAGACACACACACACGCACGCACGCACACACACATGCACACGCACACACACACACACACACACATACATACGCACGCACACATGCACACGTATGCACACACACACATACATACGCATGCACGCACACACACACACATGCACACAGAAGTTCTCCTGTTCCTCAGAGCAGCCAACCAGCTCTGCTTGTTGGTCTCAGCTGACAGTCCCACTGTGGGGTCCCGTCTATTTCCTGGAGCGTCTTCTCCCCCTGACTGCAGCTCAATAAAAACCTCTCTGTTTACCTTAGAGACTGGAGGAAGGGAGTGGATGTGTGTGTGTGTGTGTGTGTGGGGGGGGGGGGTCACATTTAAATACCGGTTAAGATAATAAAAAATAAATAATAAGCAGAAATCCTCTCATTTTTCTGGAGATTGCCGGATCCATCTGGCTGCACCGCGTGAGCAGAGCACACGCACCCGCGCGCCCCCGCACGCATTAGCCTGGGAATTATTCATAAACGCGTCGGGAATTAATTCCCTGGATTAAGAGTTGATTAAGATGTGTGTCACTTTGCTGTCTGAGAACTTATTAAGGCTCTTCTCGGAGAGGTGGCAGATGGAATTCCAGCCTGATGTTTGGAGATGTTAATTCCCGCTCCGCTCTTACAGATATTTGCATATGATTGAAGGCGCGGGAGGCCGCGGCGGTGCTGCGGGACAATCACCGGGAAATAATTGGCTGTTCGGGCCAGTAGAGGCTCTCAGCAGTGATTAACGGGAGTCAGAATGACTTATTATGGGATGGATAAAATTAAAAGCACCGTCAGAGCGAAAACATCCCGGAGATAAAATCCTTTCCTGTTGTTAACAGATTATCCATCCTTTAATTTTTTTAGTCTTTATTCCACATCATTTATGTGATTTATTTGTTGTTTTTAATCAAAAGGATCTCTGATACTACAAAAAGTTAAAAAGTCAGGTGAGGTCCAGAGAACCGGTCCGATTCGCAAATAAAACAAAAACGCGAATTTAGTCATGTTTCATCAGAATCTTATTCTAAAATCAAAATTAATCAATTAATTAGGTTTTATAAACGGAAACGTCATTTTTCTGTTCCAATAAATTATTAATGATGAATCTGAGACGCAGCTTCCAGAGGGATGTTATCCAGGAGGAGAGGAGAGGAGAGGAGAGGAGAGGAGAGGAGAGGAGAGGAGAGGAGAGGAGAGGAGAGGAGAGGAGAGGAGAGGAGAGGAGAGGAGAGGAGAGGAGAGGAGAGGAGAGGAGGCCTCCCAGCTGCCGCCGCGGCCTCACGGCCAATAAAGAAAGCATTTACATTAATGCCTGGAGGCCAAACGTGGACTTGGATCAAACAAATATTATTTCCATATTTCCGGGATTGGGAATGGATGCAAACGAGGCCATAAAACGATGAGCTGGAGGGATCTTTGTTGTCCTCCAAATTAATCCAAACGCAAATCGTTTCATCCTTTTATTTATTTGTTTATTTTTATTTATTTGTATTTAAAATTTATTTTAAATATAAAAAGGCGAAACTTTAATTGAATTCTTCCAGCAACATTAAATTATGTTATTTGACAGTCATAAAATATGTTTTTTTTACTTTGCTCATAAAATGTTTAATTTAACCCGCAGAACACTTACGCTTTATTTTATAAATGATCACAAATAAAAATGTTAAACATGGACATTAAATAGAAATTCAAAAAAATTAGAGTAGTAAAACGGAGGGTTTGGTTTTAGTTTAGAGAATTAAAAACAAAAGTGAAGGCCTCAAAATAAATAAATGAATAATAATAATAATAATAATCATACATTTTTAAATAAAGTAATCAATCAATAAATAAATACGTTTTGTTGTTTCTAACGCGTTGGATCTTTGAAGCCGTTTGGTCACGTGCAGCAGGTAATTATACAGATTTTCCAATCAGGACAATGATGATGTTTTGGTTTGTTTATTTATTTATTTGTGTTTTTCACAGCGGTCCTGTAGGACGTTTTATCCAAACGCATCTCTGACATAAAATATTTTTTATGTTTGACTTTTTAACATTATGACCATCTTTTTGCGTGGATCCTGACAATCCTGATCCTGACAATCCTGGTCAGTGTTAGAAAACCTTTGGTGATTTTAAAGACAAGTGACCAAAGCTAACCCTGTGCCAACGGACCTGAGCCCCGGACGGACAGGCGGGACGATCCGGTCCCTGAAGGCCGCCGGAGACCGGAACACGTCTCTACTGGAGCCCACATGTATCCTCTCTGTCAGATTGGACCTTCTCATGTTCCTTTCATCCTTGACTCATTAGATCAACTTTTACGCACAAGAACGCGCAGAGAAATGAAGGAAAAGCGAGACTCAGAGAAGGAGGAGAGGAAACTTACGTGGACTCCCGGTTAGTTTAATCCGTGGGAAAGGCAGGAGGTTCGGCTGCGTGCAGGTCGGTGTTTTGGTGTCAGGGTTACTGATGACATGGACAAAAAGTTCCGGGAACGGAGCGAAGAAAAGTCAGAAAATCCTCCGGCAGGCTGCTCCTGTCTCCTCCTCTCCCCTCTGCTGTCAGACATGAAGGCGGTGAAAGGGTGAGGGCTGATCTCCTCCCGGAGAACACGGAGGGAGGAGGGCGGGGGAGGACCTCATGCTAAATATTGTGTGTGACAGGTCCACCCCCTCTCTCTCTGAGCGCGCGCGCACGCACACACACACACCACCTTCCCTGGGATTAAAACATTCTGATGAGGCTCAGAAAAAAAATCTGATTCATGCAAAAATGAAAACAAAGATTCTTTAAATCAAAACATTCAGATAAAATAATCTTCATGCAGATTATAAGAGTCAGAACAAATCTGACTGTAAACAGTAAATGATGCATTCAATGATTTATTTCATTTTATTTATTTGTAGATACAGTCAGGGGCAGCGTTAGGCCCGGCTACTTGGGCTCAAGCCCCAAATGTTTTATGAAAAGCCCCAGATCTAAAACGTGGAAGTAACATGCAGTACCAAAGTCCAACAGAGGGGGAGCAGCTGGCAGTAGTTTGTATACAGCCTTTTACTGTTTGTAAACAATATGATGTCAGCGAGAATGCGCGCGCAGCTTGGCAACAGAATGGCGTTGTTTCAGGCTTTATCAAGCTACGCTGCGGGGTTATCACCGGCAAATCTTGAATGTTGTATTATTAAACTCACTTTAACGAATGGCAACAGACTCCCGGATCCCTGTGGCATTACGGAATGAGTGGAAGATGTAGGTGCGTGGCCAGATATCCAGTGGCCTGATATATATACGTTTTTAGTGGAGAGGCCCAGTAAGTACACACGTGAGAAGCTACGGGCATACAAATCGTTAGATGCATACAACTATGTTGTTTGTGGCCACGTACAGAAAGTAAAATATCACGACATAGACTCTGAGTTTTGCGTCTTGAAGGCAGAAGTCATTCCTCGCCAAAGACAATATAAAATTTATCTGTGATGGGAAGGTGCAAACATTACCTGTCCATCTCTGCATGGGGGTTTGGACTTCGCTTTGTGTACGGAAACACAGGAGGCACAAAATCAGGACTCGAGGAGTCCAATGACACCTCGCCTGTAAATAAATAGACTGCTTAAAAGCAAACCAGCAAACGCAACTTACTTTATTTAATAGAACACACGTTAACCAGCTTTCTGGTGTAATCTTAGTACATAATTACCTTACCTGATGTAAAATGGGCGCTACAAACTCGAGCATTTCGGATCGTGTTTTCAGTCCAGTTTTCATCAACCCTTTTGATGGCCTGCAGCCACAGACGCCTCCGATTTTGTTGAATTGGATGTGCTCCTTTCGGAATTCTGTAAAGTTTCACTCCACTGCTTGAAGAGAAGCGATTCTGGCATCCATACACGCAACAACCTGACATTTTTATGTGCTCAGAACTTCAAAACAAAGGGTTTAAAACGCTGTTTTAGTATCGAGTGTGAATGAGGAAGCCTTCACTCTCGTTGCCAGGCTGTGCGCGCAACTTTTGATGACGTAGGTAGTAAAAGGGTCTGTACAGCCTGCCTGAGCCTCCACCACTGAAGAAGCCCTTCAGCAGCCGGCTTCTTCTACGGTCTCTGCCTGAAACGCATGAGTGAAGATGGACATAAGGATGTTTTTTAGACCAAAAGTACAGCGACAGAACCCCAGCTTTGATGAGACTGGTGTTGACTCAGGTTTGTGAGTCTTATTTGAAAATATTTGTTGTGCTGCTGGTTTGCCTAAAGTTAGCTTACTATCAGGTAAAGTTGTTGGAGAAAGAAAGGGAATATTTACTATCATCTCACAATAAACACTAACAGGAACAATACTCTGCCCTGAATATGCTTAATATGTAGCTTCAGATTAAAAATTATGTGGTACAAGACAAATATATATGATGTTGACTAGTGTCACGGGTGTGTTTGTGTGTGCGTGAGCACGCATGTGCGCGCGTGCGTGTGTTAAGCCCTGGATCTTCCTCAGTCCTAAATCCGCCCCTGGATACAGTCCCACCGAGATGCGAGGAGACCTGTGAGAGGGCAGCAGCACCACAAACACTAACAGCAGGCAGCTGGTGAACATTTCAAGTTGTGATTGTGAACGCCACATTCCACGTGCAAAAGCTGTGGATTTGCTTACAGCAGCTCGTTGTAACAGTAAAAGTTAGCAACACTGATCTGTTTTATCAAAAAAGTTTTCTGTGAGAAAGTTTCAACATTTTCATTTCAGCCAGAAGAGAATTTCATAGGAGCAGAAAACAGGAATGCTGCCTCCCAGTCCGTACTGAGGAACCCGCAGAAGGAAGATGTTAGAACATGAGGCACAATGGCCGCTGGCTCTGTGGAGACAAGTCTACAGACATAGAATAGAATAGAATAGAATAGAATAGAATAGAATAGAATAGAATAGAATAGAATGGAAAGGAAAGGAACGGAACAGGCGTCTCATTTATCAAGCTTGCTTACGCACAAAACGGGGTCAGAAAACTGCGTAAGCAACTTTCCACGCAAACTTTGGGATTTATGAAAGAAAACTTAGTGGAAAAATGTGCGCAACTTTAAGTTGACTAAGGATCTGGCTTACACACATGTTGGACATGGAGAGCACCTGCAGTGCTGCTGCTGAGAAGATACAGTTATTAGATCCTGCAGCATTATCACTTGTACTGCTTCGTTTTCACACAGAACAAGACCCCCCCCCCACACGCACACACACACACACACACACACACACACACACACACACACACACACACACACACACACACACATGCGCGCACACCATCTGCATGCTCCAGCATCTGCTGGAGCCTGTGGCGGGGTACTGAGGGCCGGCTCCAGCCCAGGAATGAGCTCTCCTCGCCCGCCGGGAGGGTTTGAAACACCGCCATCCTCTCCTCTGCTGGAGACCATGGCGCGCTGCTGCGTCCGCGTTGTTCATTCTGTTATGGTTACCGGTGCTTGTCTTGCAATGTGAAACGCTTGGTCTCAGATTTTGTAACAAAAATAATAAAATGTCCCCCCAAAATACGACTTAAATACATTTTTTCTTCTTCATTATACATTTAATGGCTGATGCGACTCAGGAGCGATAGCCCGGAAAATACAGTACTGAAAACTTGCTCAAAGCAAAATGTTTTCATTATGGAAATAAATTATAAACTTACCGATTTAATACTTTATTAATCAAGGTACTTTTCACGAAAAAGCGCCGAAAACCTCCACCTAAACTTCGTGTGAGGTTCAGGTCGATGGGTGTTCCACAGTTAGCTCCGGTTGGGTTAAAGCTAGGTGGCTACATCCGTTAGCTCGGCTCCCACCTCCGCGTTAGCTTTGGGTTAGCCAGGGTTAGCTTCAGGTTAGCTTGTAGCTAGTTCGACTGGGTGTCTCAGTTGATCCCAGCCTTACAGCCCCACCCTCAGCTCCTCCTCTCTTCCCTTTTATGGAATTGTCTGGGCTGGATGGAACCTGTGACACGGTCAAAATGGCGGTGGTGGCCACCTCCCATTATAGACAAAAAACTTGTTGTTGGAGCCTATGGAATCGAATTGTGCAGTGTGTATGTCGATGGCGCACACTCACACACACACACACACACACACACACAGCCTGAAGCCAGAATACGGAATGCTGAATATCAGCAGGGGGACAGATTGAGACAGAATGTCATGCGTCTGTGACAGTGTGTGTGTCCTGTCACTGTGACCCGATTGATCGTGCGTCCTGGCTACTTGTACAAGGGAGATCTCTCTTTGGGTGACTGGTTAGTGCGTGTGACTTTCGCCTGCGAGTCTGGGGATCGAATCCTGATTGGACCATTTTTTTTATATCCGCCACAGATCTCTCTGAAGAATTCACAACATTGACGGCTTCAGCAACGCTGTGCCACTCTGTGGATTTTCTCTTATTTGTTTTGCAAAAGCACTTCCTTTCATTTCTCCACCTCACCCACAAGTACCTCAACTTCTGCTTCTGTGAAATAGCGCTTCCTTGATCTGCCTTGATCTACGGTCGCCATCGTCATTGGCGGAGCGCTGCAACAGCCGGCTTATGTATATGCATGAGGTCCACAAGGCACTTTGCATTGACTATTTTTGGCAGTAAGTGGGCGTGGTGAGGGCGGGATGTGACTAAATGAAGGGGAGATTGCGTGCAGCTGTGCGTACTCCATGTTTGATAGATCACAAACCTACTTGGCGTAAGTACATTTTTTTGCTGAGCTTAAGTATGTTTTAGTAAGGATTCTATGCAATGTTTGATAAATGAGACCCCAGAATAGAATAGAATAGAATAGAATAGAATTAATTGATTCCAAAGTAGAGAAATTCAGCTGTGGGGAAGTTCGGCCTCCCCAGCATCCTCTTGTCACTCACATCCTCAACAGAATCCAGAGGGCGGCTCAGAACCGAGGAGTTTGCTTCCATATAATTTCTAATGAGCTGAACCAAATTCCTGACGGATGATCAGATGAACATCCAGGAAGTCTCTAGAGAGGTGGACTTTCCTCTCCCTGCCTCATCAAAGGAACTCCTTTACATGATCAGGCTGTTTCCTCTGAAACCATCAGCTCTGGACTCTAATCAGCCACCATCTTCTAACCTTTCTTCGTGTGGTTTAAGTGGGAAAAACGCAAAGAGCTTCAAAATCTCAGATTTCTGAACACTTGGCTGAAACTTGGCTAACCCAAAAGCCAGCCCGACCCGAGCCGTGGTTTTGCAGCTCCAGGTCTAAAGGTCCATTCTCTGAGGGTGGTGACTCAGTGAACTTGGTGGATCTTCTTGTTTGGTATCACTGAGGAAGTGAATTCTGCACATTGGAGATCTAATGTTCACTAGTTAACGACGTGGTCATTTCTGGTTTTTAAACATGTTTCTTTAAAAATGCTAAAAGACCAACAGATGCTTGTTGGTTGATGTGTGAAAGTTGTTTTTTTATGTAAAGCACTTTGTGCTGATCATGAAAAGTGATCTACAAATAAAATTTGATTAGAGTTTTTTTTACATCTGGTTTTGTTTTTGCTGGTTGGAATCTTCTCAGGAGTTTCGCCTGTATTTGTTGGCGACCATCAGACTTGCAGATCCACACCTGGTTTACACTTATACTTACCTGCTTCTATTCTGTGTCCAGACCCTGATGAAGGCAGAAGCTTAATGAAGCCATGAGAAGCTCCTAAAGAGGAACCGCAGAGTGAATCATGCAGTGTTCATGCTCATGTTAGTGTTTAGTGAAACTGATCTTCAGCTAAATCTGCTTCTTACCAGTTTTCTCATGTTAGCTCACCTGAGCTAATCCTGTGAACTGTTTTGGGGACGTGATCAGAACTTAAACCTGATGAAACATCAACAACCTTTCACTTCCGCACATATTTAAAAGAAACTTTTTAATATTTTTTTTCCTGATCAAACATTTTAAACAAACTCAGTTCGGAAAATGTTTTAATTTTTATCTTTGTAACTTTGGAACTGAGCCGCCATCTTCACCAAACTCTCTGGAAGAAGAGAAATTGGATCTGAGCAACTTCCTTGTGAAACAGAATTAACAAATGAAAGTTCTTGGAGGGCAAAGGCACAGCGAGCCCGCGAGGCCACGGGTCTTGACCTGAGAACAGATGGACCGGTCCTCCTGGGTCAGGAGATTATTACCTCTGGTGGACGAGGCAAGTTTCCTGGTGTCTGGTGGGATAGAGGAGAGATGGAGGAATGGTGTTGCTGCAATTTAGCTGAAGGTGCTCAGCAGAGACACACAGATCTGGATCTAGTGCTCCATCACAGCCTTACCTCTGGACTGGATCTGAGCTGAAAGAACAGGATCCTGGATAGGGAGCTTGGGCTAGAGATCTGCTCCTCTTCTTTGGTTTAGATGGTCTGCAGGAAGTCTCCTGGACACCTCTTTGGGAAACTGACCTGGGTGCCAAGCCAGGACTCTCTGGGTGGATCACACCTCCACTCCACCTGCCCTGCTGCCTCACCTCTGTGGAAGAGGCTGTAGAGCAAAGCTTCTGCTAAAGGCATGACCATAGACCTGTTGGGCAGACTGCTGGGATCTACAGAACCTGTGATTCTGGTGGATTTGACTGGAGCTCACACATTCTTCACACAGCTGGGCTGAGATAAAACCAGTGTACATAACATCACGTCTGTCATGTTTCAGAGGCATTTATGCTGGAACTGGAGGCTTAGAAAACAGCAGAGACAGGAGGAGATACGGTTTGAAAAATGACCCAAACTCCAGTCCAGGTGTATTTGCTCTTCTGTAACACTCGTATGAAGATAAAAACATCCAACATGGCTTTTTCAGAGTCATATAATATCCAGGTGGTGAAGGAGGAGAGGGAGGAGGTTTTTCAGGTTACTCCTGTAGGATCGGACAAATGAGTTCAATTGAATAAAAACAGGATGTGGAATAAAACCAGCAGGGTCTGTAAGGTGGGTTCAGGCCTGGACCGCCCAGCAGAACCAACACTTTAAAGCTGCAACGGCAAATCTGTAAAACAAATTAGATCAAAACATTTTTCCTGCCTCTTAACAATGTTTAACATCGTATGAATATGTTGTGGAGATTGGAAAAAAGAAAATATTTTATGAAGTGGCTCTCTCGCCTAAAAACTTGCGTCAAAAGCACGGTGCGGTCCGGAACCAACCATCGGACCATTCGGTTGTCGGTCTCACCGAGCCGCTGCACTTCCCTGGGTCCTCCACTCCTCACACTCTCACGTGTTCAGCACCAGAACACCACCGGTGTGAGAGGTTCTTCGCTCGATAACATCAGAGAAGGAGAAACAGCCGGCTGCTACCGCTTCAGCCTCTGCAGCAGCACCGTCATACAGGATAAACAGATAATCAATAATAAAAACAAGCATTAAAAACTGAATAACTGCAGGAGTTTTTCAAGAGCAACAAATAAAATAATGTCTGCTAGTGTATTTAAATAAGAGCAACATTGTCTCCCAGTCACTAAAATCACATGTGTTTATGTATTTTTGACACCTAATTTATAAAAAACCATGTATGAGGCAAAGTCCCCACACTGACAAATGCCACACGTGGGCTGGAACATGGAGCATAAAGGTTTGCACGAAGTTTCAAAATAAAAGAGCCTTCTTCATTAATGATTATAATAGAGTGAGGTATCTGAAAGCATGAGCAAAAGTTCATATCAGTGCATCACAAACAGTCTCCAAACCACAAGCACGTCTGCAGAGGATTGGGCGTAATTGCAGAAGAAATGTTGCTTTTACAAATCTCACAGGTGATGAAACAGTTTGCTGTGAGCAAACAGGTCTGACACAAACCTACACGGAGAAGTGGGAGTGGGTGTTGAGTAAATGATGTGTTAGAGCTGGGATTGTTCTGCGTGAGACAAATATCCAACCTCCTCACCCAGGAAGATTCTGCCGACAGACTTAGACATCCCATAACAGACACCCATCCAGTTTCAATCACATGCAATAGTACTTGAGTGTAGTTTTTCTGGTGTAATGTGTGGACTTTTTATGGTTAAGTATTATTACTTGTTGATGTGAGCAATGTTGAATGTATATTTTATAGTTTTTGATTGTCTTTCATTATCTTTTAAATTCACTGCTCTTGCCTTTGTACAGCCCTCCATCTGCTGTGACAAAATCAAATTTACCACTTGTGGGATTAAAAAAAGAAGTATCTTGTTTTATCTTATCTTATCTTATCTTATCTTATCTTACATGGTGTCATGTTTCAAATTAAGGAAAATTCAACATTTTATGATTAAATAAATTTATGTCATTGAGTACGGTGACCATTTGTTGAATGAATTAGTTCAAAGTAAAGTCTTAAATTTAAAATCAACCAATTTTCCTCTAAAATATGAGTGAACATTGAGAATCAGAAATATTTATTTGACATAACAATGTGATTAAAACTGCCAGAGACTATGAAAACCTAATTAATATCTTAGGTGTGTTCTTACTGTGTCGTGGTTCTAATTCCATGCTTTCGTTCTTTTTTAAACACAGAAACAGTTTTGTTTACCTGTTTTGTAGCTACAGTTTCGCCGACGGCTGCCGGCTTCTTCAGGCTGACGCTGATGGTGGTGCGTCACTTCCTTCTCCGTTTATCTGCGGGCAGCAGAGGACTGGAAATCATACCAAAAAGACAAACAGAAACACTAACACAACATTTAAACAACATTGACGACACAGGCAACATAAAATTCACTTATGAGTTAGAATCAGAAGGCAGCATAGCTTATATGGATATGAAAATCACCAGACAGACCGACGGGACCCTAAACATAAACACATACAGGAAACCAACACACACAGACCAATATCTATTATGGACATCAGAACACCCCACCATACACAAAATGTCAGTAATCAGAACATTATATCACCGAACAAACATAATATCAGAAGAAAGAGACCGAAAACAAGAGGACAAACACATACAACACACTTTAAAGACCTGCAGATACCCGACATGGGCGATAAACAAAGGAAAACGACAAACAGAAACAGAAAGCAAAGAACAACCCAAAAAAAGAACCAGAAACATAGAAAGACAAGAACCAAAACCAGCGATAACCCTACCATACATCAGAGGCATAACGGAAAAAATAAGAGAAACAATGAAAAAACACAACATAAACACACCAACAAAACCATACACAACAGTTAGAAACAGACTAGTGCACCCAAAAGACTAAATATCAGCTGGACAAAAATGTGGAGTCGTTTACGAAATCCCATGCAAACTCTGCAATAAAACATACATAGGAGAAACCAGACGCCAACTCAACACACGAACAATAGAACACAGAAAGGAGTGCGAGAAAGAGGCAAATCGAAAACACACAAGAGCAGCAAAAGAAGAAGCAGAAAGTACAATAAGGAAGTCAGCCGTAACAGATCATTGCATAAGAGAAAACCATATAATGGACTGGGACAGCACACGGATCATAACCACCGAACAACAAACATACAAAAGATGGATCAAGGAAGCAATCGAGATAAGGAGACGTGGATGTGGGACCATGAACAGGGACGACAGAGTTTACACGCTGGACCACGCATGGGACTGCATCGTCGGAGAGGGGAGAGCGGGCAGTAGAGGGCGACAACGTCCTCTGCTGCCCACAGATAAACGGAGAAGGAAGTGACGCACCACCATCAGCGTCAGCCTGAAGAAGCCGGCAGCCGTCGGCGAAACTGTAGCTACAAAACAGGTAAACAAAACTGTTTCTGTGTTTAAAAAAGAACGAAAGCATGGAATTAGAACCTAATTAATAGCTGAAGAAACCAATAGGCAGACAGATGGACAGGTGGACAAAACATTCAAACTTGGTGAGTATTTCATGTAACAAGGACTCACAGAGAGGTGGCAGAAGAGCGACGTGGGGCCCCAGAGCCATAAATTGCAGACCATGATGTTTTAGTTGGTAATAGGATTTTTTTTACAAGATAATGTGAACATAGTTATAAAGTGTGAGACTTTTCTATTTGTATGATAAACTTGTTATCCTTCTCTGTAATTATCACATAGCTCACAAATGACTTTTGAATGACTGAGTAAAATCAAACAGGTAAATATCTCTAAATCATAATAAAAAACACACAAATGTGGTTGTTTTTACTAATCTGAGTTAAACTACTCAATGGTTTGGAGTTTTGCTGTCAAAGACATCACATAAATCAGATTACACAGATTTAAACATGGGATTACACCAGGAAGGCAGCAGTGGAGCTGCAGGCCACGCTTACGTCATCAACCAGGCGCAACCTAACCCCTACTCAGCTGTCCCTCTTTGACCCGCCCTCATCAATATAAACGTATCTAATAATGCATTTTATGTCTCTAAAATGCATCGTAAACGTTACAACAAACAATATCTCTGGTAAAAAGTTTCAAATCCGTGTGTCAGAAACCCGTTTGTAACCAAACGGATCCCAGAGCTTGTTTGTCAGTCATACCTCTCTAGTCAAGCTAGGTTGAGGCTGCGCAGCATTTCCACGTCAGTGTGTTTACCAAAGCTACAGGAAGTCGTTCAATTTATTCCCGTATGAGCAGTTTTTCATGATTGAATGAAGAAGTGGAGCTGGGAAGGACGACATTTTAATTAAGTGGAATGTCCGAACCTTTTATTTTATGTATTTGTGGCAGTAAACTGACATTTGGTCTTCATTCACTGGTGACCGGCTAGCGAGCTAGCGTTAGCTTCAACATCAGGACTCCGTGCTTCAACCAGCAGCCTCACTAAGGTATTAAAGCTAATCTATTTCATGCATTAACACTGCGGATATTCATGACAAAGCGAGTTTTCTTTGGATGATTAAGGAATAAGGAGCATTTATGAGAGAACAAAGCCCAAGAACGTTGAGATCTAACCGGTTAGGCTATGCGTGTTTAGCTGTCACGTTAATGGTTCACAACTGTTATAGTTTATGGGACAGTACACGTTTTGGCCTTTTTGACATACGTTGCCACGTGTCCAGCTGGTATTTTCTGAAAAAAAAAAAAAGAAAAAAAAGTATTTTTAATGCCTGTCAACAGTTGTTGGATGTCAAGAATGTGGTGACGGATAGCATTTTGGCTAACGCTCTGTCTCGTAAGCTCTTGTGAACAATCTGATTTATTGACCTAATTCTGACTTTCCAACACGTTGACATTCAGACTGTTTGCACCTCAGCTTTTCAAAAATTATCCTGTCGGTCATTTCAAAGTAAAGCAGCTAGTTGTCATCCATGGTGAAGGAAGGACTCCAGATTTTGGGTACTGGTTGTGTTAGTTGGTGTCAGTCAGATAACCATCAACATTCACAAAACTTTTTATTTTGTTCACAAATACCATATATTAAGCCCTTATCTCACGTTCTTAAAGTTAACAGCTTATTGTATCAGCTTCCTGTTCCAGAAGAACGTTATTCTCATCAAAAGCTCTTCAGGAAAGAACATAGTAAAGTATTTGTAAGCATTAACTGGTCTCCAGCCACCAATCCGTTGGGGTTTGACTTTTCTATTATACTAATAGTTGTGCATTGTAACAAATGATAAATAACCCAATAAACCAAAATCAATCTTAGTAAAACTGATTTTCTGAAGATTGTGATGTGCTCTTATGTGGAAGAGAGGGCTAAAGTGAGGTTAACACTATCTAGTTTCCTCTGTGTTCAGGACAGGTTGTTGTGTATTTTCAATTATGCACCATCCATCCATTCAATTTCTTCCGCTTATCCAGAGTCGGATCGCAGGGTTAACAGCCTGAGTCAAGAGGCCCAGACATCCCTCTCCCCAGCCTCTTATCTCTGTGAGCGCTCCTTTTCTGTGGCCGTCTCCAAGTTTAGGTCCTCCACCACCTCTCTTACCCATGGTGTCCCACAAGGTTCTGTGCTGGGGCCTCTGCTCTTCCTCCTCTATCTGCTTCCTCTTCAGCACATCCTGAGCTCCCTCAAAGGAATCTCCTACCATCTTTATGCAGATGACATCCAACTGTACATCTCCTTTAAGCCCCATGAGATGCCTAAGCTGCAGCTGTTACACACCTGCTTAGACTCTATCAAAACCTGGATGGTGGGAGCTTTCTACAGCTGAATGAAGATAAGACTGAGATCCTCATCTGTGCCCCAGACAAGCTGGTTCCCAAAGTCAGACTCTCTTGGTCAGCTTGCTTCCCACACCAAACCTTCTGTCAGGAATTTTGGCGTGACCTTTGACCCAGCTCTCACCCTGGATTCTCATGTCAGTTCTTTTGTTCGTTCTTCCTTCTTCCATCTCAGGAACATTGCTAAGCTGAGTCCCATTCTGTCCCGCACTGAACTTGAGACAGTTATCCACACCTTCATCTCCTCACGCTTAGACTACTGTAACTCTCTTTTCACGTGTCTGAGCAGAACCTCCCTGAACCGTCTACAGGTGGTTCAGAATGCCTGTGCTCGGCTTCTGACCAAGTCCTCCAAACACACCCACATCACCCCGCTTCTCCTCCAGCTTCACTGGCTGCCAGTCAACTTCTGGGTTCATTTCAAGATCCTGGTTCTGGTCTATAGGGCCTTACATGGACAAGCACCATCTTACATTGGTGATCTTCTTAGTCCCTACACCCCCAGCAGGTCCCTGAGGTCCAGTGATCAAAGCCTACTGGTTGTGCAGCTCACCAATCTAAAGACCAGAGGTGACAGATCATTTGCTGCTGTGGACCCCAGACTCTGGAACTCTCTCCCCCTGAGCCTGAGATCAGTGGACTCAGTGGTCTCCTTCAAAAAGCAGCTGAAGCTGGCTTTTCTATGACCTTCTTCACCACTCTCTCTTTATTCTGCTCTCCCCACCTATTCCACCTTCCTCAGGATCCACTGATTTCCCTCTTTCCTATTCACTCTCTCTCTTTCTTAGCATTTTTTCTTTTAAATCCCAATTGCCCATTTTTGCTCATTTTAAATATATTTTTAAACATTTTCTAAATGCTTTTTTATATTTTTACTTTTGTTTTTGTTTTTGTGAAGCGCCTCATGATTTTTATCTTGAGAGGCGCTATAGAAATGATATTTTCTTCTTCTTCTTCACTTGGGCCAGCTCCTCCGGGAGAACCCATGATGTTCCCTGGCCAGCCGAGAGACAAAGTCCCTCCAACGTGTCCTGACTCCTGGGTCTTCCTTTAGGTCTCCTCCTGGTCGGACTGAGAAGACGTTCTACCCCTTTTCGACTCAAGACTGTGGTCTTGGATTTAGAGGAGCTAATTCACATTCCAGCTGCTTCACACTGCTGCAAACTGCTCCAGTGAAAGTTGGAGATCACTTTCTGATGAAGCCAACAGGACCACATCATCTGCAAAAAGCAGAGACCTGAATCTGAAGTTCCACAATCTGATGGACCCTCCTCTCTAAAACCCCTGAATAGACCTTACCAGAGAGGCTCAGGAGTGATCCCCCTGAAGTTGGAACACACTGCAGGGACCACCACTCCAGTCTGCTAATCCAGTGGGACTGCCCACGATGTCCACACGATATTGCAAAGCTGCGTCAGCCAACACTAGGGCTGGGGGTAAACGATTATTTTTAAAACGATTATTCTGACAATTATTTTATCGAATAGTTGACTATTCTAATGACTAGACAACTAATCTAATGATTATTTTTCTATTGCACAGTTAATGAAAACCAAAAAATCTCAAATAAATGCCTCAAAAATTGATAATTTGTTACTGTAAGAGAATAAACACTACAGGCCTTCCATTTTGTATAACACTGCTTTTATTGTGTTGCGGTTGGTTATGTTCTGGTGACGTGTAGAACTTGGGAGTGCAGGCTGCTGCCTGAGAGGTGGTTAGAGATGGAGTGACTCCATGCTGCTTTGTTTTGGTCCCATATGTGCGTGAGGCGAGTGGTGTTACGACCCTTCCTGGGGAGTTTGGCTCATGCGCAAAAAGGAAGGGACAATAACACAGGATTTAAAAGTTAAAATGATGATCAGTAGGGCTGTAGCGAAGCCTCAGTGACGTTGACGGCTAGATTCTAAAAATTCGTAGACGTCAGAGCTAGTAGTCGACGCACAATGCCCACTTGTTGCATCCCCATGAGTTTGTAAATAGAGGTGGAATATGCCTGTTTTTCCTCCTCTAGTTCGCCCTCTTCTCTGCCTTCACCAACATCTCCGCCAAATACCGGAGACCCGGAACAATGTCCGTCCGCTACTAGATTATTTTCCTGTTTTGCCCGCCTTCATCTCCCGGCAACGGACAACAACTTCCGGGGTCAGATGCGCTGCTTTGTCTCTACCGCAGATGTAGAAAATCACTGGGAGGGTTTCTCCCTTCATAAAGGAGCTTCTTTCAGACATTAGGAGAGCTGTTTTGGTGGTAGCAGTCTCTCCTCCGTGCTGGTCTGTTTGCTGGGTGTTTTTGGTTTATTTAAACTTGGTAACTTGAACTTAACGTTGGTAAAGCTATTGTTAGCATTTTCACTAACAGCTTCTTGCGTTTGGATAAGCTGTTATGTTTTGGTTTAGAGTTCATCTTTTTTGTGGTGTAGATCTCCCTTTTATTACATTTAGAGTGTTGTGGGTTTTCAGTTTAGTTTAAAATATCACCTTGAGTTTGGTTTAACCACCCAGTTTAGAGTTTGGACCTTTGGAGATCCTTATTTTGGTCCAGAACCCAGTAATCTTGGCCCAGTGGGACATCTCTACTTTGTACTTTTGTTTTAATTCCCCCACAGGCAGAATTGGTTTTATTATTCCCAACCTGTGGATAGAAAGATTTGTTTTTTTGTAGTGGGAGCAACTCCAGAGTGGTAGGAAGTCCAACCCATCTCAAGGAAACTGTTTCCAGAGCCATGCGTTGAGGTGAGTCTGACTACATCTAGTCGGAACCTCACACACCAACTCAGGCTCCTTCCCCACCAGAGAGGTGACGTTCCATGTGCCAAGAGCCAGCTTCTGTAGCTGAGGATCAGACCACCAAGGTCCCTGTCGTTGGCTACCACCTGTCACACCCTGCACCTGACCCCTTTGTCCCTTCCCACAAGCGGTGAGCCCATGGGAAGGGGGATCCATGTTTCCTCTTTGGGCTGTGCCCGGCCGGGCTCCATGGGTTAAAGCCCGGCCACCAGACGCACTCCAATGTGCCCCACCTCCAGGCCTGGCTCCTGAGGGGGGCCCCAGTGACCCGCGTCCAGGTGAGGGGACACTGTTTCCATTTATGTTTTTCTTCATAAGGAGTCTCTGGGCTACTCTTTGTCTGATCCCTCACCTAGGACATGTTTGCCATGAGTGTGACCCCACCAGAGGCAAAAAGCCTCAGACAACTTAGCTCCTAGGATCATTGGGACACTCAAACCCCTTCACAGGGTAAGGTAGCAGCCCATGGAGAGGGGTGTTGGAGAATAAAACACAAGATTTTTGGTCAGCATCACCGATTCAGCTACATCATCTGTTTAAAATCTTTTCGTCCTCTTTTTGCTGCCTTTTGTTCCATCTCACTTGTATTGTTTTTACATGGACGGGCAGCTCAGAGTGAATTTCTAAGGCTGTGGCCTTGGTCACCTCCTCCCATCGCTCATAAATCTTATTGCAAAGTTAGAGTTTTCTCTTGCTCGACACCGATGACACAAGAAGAGAAGGTTAATCCGACCATTCTGAGCTGTGCTGCTTGTCAAACATGAACACTGTGTCGGTTTGCCTTTGTTTGCTCATCTAGATTGGTTTTAGGCATTGTCAAGACTGACATGACAATTTGGTGTTTAGTTCCTAGACTCAGAATTCATAGTGAAGGTGGATATTCCTAACTCTGAAGAATAAATTTTCATAAACCTTCTACAACTTCAGACTGTGGTTCAACCATCATCTGTAGAAACACATTTGGTTTTTACTGTTAGAAACTTTTATTAGAGCTTTAATCGGCTCCTGTCCATCATCCGAAGGTTTGGTTGTGTGAGGATTTGTTTTATTAGCCATTAATGCACCCTCTTGTACTCTTAACATGTTGATAGGGTTACCAGGTAACACACAATAATAATTATTGTAATGCTTTCTAATGTATTTAACCCAGTTTTTGAAATCGAAATCTCCTGTGTGTGATTTTCTGTCAGAGAACCAGTATGATCGACAAGCATATCTACATTGTCCAAGGAGAAATAACCACTGTTGTTGGAGCCATAAAGAGGAACTCCAGATGGAACACCCACACCTCCCTGGTACGTTGTGTTTTACTTGGTTACTAGTTACCAGGTTAGATGGATCTAACGTCCAGCTGTGTTGGTGTGTTTTTGTTTCTGCTCTGGACAGGATGAAGAACAAGACCCGTTACTGAAAAGCTTTGGTCATCTCAAAGAGTTACTTAACAACAGAAAAGGTGCCTTTTCCATTTTTGTGTGTTCCTATATCTTAGACCGCAGTAGCATCATTCAGTACAGCTAGTAAGGTAGCTTCATGGTTAGTTTAGCTACCACCACATGTAGAGAAGAGCAGATGGTGATGAAAGGGGTGGAGATTTCTCTTTGTTTTAGAAATGTTCTTTTTCCGTCTCTGCTGACACCGATCAGCTGACGCTGAAGCACAAACATCTGCTGCTTTAGACTTTGGTCACAGACTTCATACAGCAGGTAACAAAGAGGGCTAATTTGCTTCTGGAGAACCTCAGGGATCATTTTTTCCTAAGAAACAATAAGACTGTTTTCTCTATTTGAAAATCTGGGATATTATACTGGACCTTCATGGCATGCGAGGGTCTCCATTTTGCCAGCCCGGCCTGAAAGGACTGATTCTGAACCATTTTGGGAACCATTTGAGTACCTGAACTGGGTGCTTCTTCTGGTCATTGAACGCTGCTTTACATCACACTGCTGCTCTTCTATTGCATCCCCTTGATGGCGTACTCTTACAGAATACAACCTTTTAATAGTTGTTAATGGACTGTCGTGGCCTTTTACGTCCAAACGAAATAACCCAAAAGAAAAAGGCTGTGGGTGGCAACAGGTGGGATTTGGATTTGCACGCACTCCAGACTTTAGTTCTTCAAAAATATATTCCATTGTAACTCAAAATCATCCAGCAATCCACAAAATCCAACCGAAACCAACTAATAAAGGCTCTGTAATAGGGCTGCAACAACGAATCGATAAATTCGATGAAAATCGATTACTAAAAGCGTTGGCAACGAATTGCGTCATCGTTTCGTTGTGTTGCGCAACTCTTCCAAAAGCCCCCTCACCTCCCGCCCGCCGTTGCGCGCAGACCAGTGCAGAGCCGGCAGGTGTTTGGAAGAGGAACATGGCAGAAGCAGCGAGACCCCAAAAAAGTTAAAACTTCTAAAGTTTGGGAGCATTTTCAGTTAAATCAGGTGAAGACATGCAACGTTTGTAGGTCAGACTTAGCATGCACGGGGATACTACGGTGATGATGCAGCGTCTTAAACGCAAGCATGTCAGAATCATCAGCGAGGAAGGAGAGAGCTCTGTGTCTGGGTAAGTTAAAAACTTTTCAAAAGTGATTCACCCAAGCCCCGGATTATTACACAGGCTAGACATGCCCTAAGCTCGTTAAAAAAAGTCTATAAAATTGTAAGCGCGACGCTATTAGATAGGCGGGGGGGGGGGGGGGGGGGGGGGGGACTCGCGCCGCTGCGAACCGGTTCCGCCGTCACATTCCCGCAGAAACTGGTTGATCACACCGGGGCCAGACTACTAACATGTGGCTTTACAACCACAGTGTCCTCAGAAGTGAAAACGCTTTTAAAAGGGAGGGAGGAGTCCTAACTCTTGCTGCAGGCGTGTTGTGATGAGAGTGCAGTTATATACTGGTTAATATATTTTTGGGTTCAGTTGCTTTCATGTGGCCTAATGTGAGTCTATTTGGGATCATTGGAATGATCAGCAGCATTTCTTGATGTGACTTTATGGCAGTTGCCCAGGGCATCATCACAAGGAGGGTGGCATTCATTTACTTTAGTTTTATTTGGTATTTTTTCAGTCATTTTTGGAAATAGTGATTAATTTTGATTAATTCACAGCCTATGTTTAATTACATGTAAACATTTGTTGTTTAACATCCCCAATTATAATAAATGTCTACAGATGAGATCAAACAAAACAGATGAGAATTGCCCTTAAAGAGCAAGTCACCCCCAAATAAACTTTTTTTGCTGATAAACTAAATAAATGAGTGTCTAATCATGCTGCAGACACGTGTCGTCAATAATTTGGCACTTCAGTGCATCTTAGTTAAACTTTAAATATTCTGCCTAAAACTGGCAGTGTTGCGCCGTTGTCAGGTAAAAACTCTGCACTGTATTTTAATTTAAATCTGCCACCGCTATTGGCTAAGAAGTATGCTATGATGTAAACTGGTACATTATGATGTCACAATGCTGTCGTGAGCCTGAGTGTGTGTGTATTTATTAGCAGCTCCGCCCTCTCGGTCTGCCAGGCAACAGCATGTGTTGCATTTTTCAAACATGAAGCGGGAGTGGAGTTAGACTCTGGTAGGGGTTGACTTGCTCTTTAAGCTGTTTAATTTGGACCAAGCATTTTAGGTCACAGATAGGTGTAGCTTAGGGTCTCTGTCTATAGAGCTCCGGACCCCACGTGACTCAGTTAGTGGACGCCATTTTGGCATGCAAAAAAGGTAAACAAACACGGATGTAACCATGAACATGAACGGGATCCGCTTGGATTTTACTTCGTCGGAGTTTACTTCACACTTTAAAACAGAAGAAATCGTTTTATATAGTCAGAAATTAAATAGACTAAACATCTCCGACCCTTACTGTGCCCCTGGGATACTTTTTAAAAACGCCAGAAGCTGTCGGAGCGGACTTCTTACCGGCACAACACCGGACCTGGCCGGGGAAACCCCTTGGGATTCCCCTGGCCGGAGGAGCTGGGGAGAAGGTCTGGGACTCTCGACTCTACTGCCCACTCCGACGCCAGAAGCTGTCGGAGCGGGCTTCTTACCGGCACAACACCGGACCTGACCGGGGAACCCCTTGGGATTTACCTGGAGGAGCTGGCTCCAGCGGCAGGGGAGAGGGAAGTCACGCTACTGCCCCCGCAACCCGACTCCGGATACGCGGATGAAAATGGATGGATGGACGGACAATTAACAGATTTAACCGTAAGTAGTCTCTGTGAGACAGATAATAGCAATCCAAAGTGCTTTTTATGTGTGATCTGACAATTGATCAACCATTGCTTAAAAATGAAATACAGCTTAGCCGGTTAATTGCTGTGATCATAAAACACGTAAACGGCAGCACGCAGAAATCACGAGGCAACGTTTTACGTGACGTTTACTTGTTGCTATGAGTAATAAGACAGAAAAAGCCACGCCAAAATAAGTTTAGGAAGCCCACTAAGAATCGTAATAAAAGCATTTAAAATAAATACCATTTACAGTTGAGGAAACGTTGGTTTAAGTACCTGATATGAAGCGGTCGCTGCATAAGTGAAAACCTTTACTCTCGGGATCCCACAGCTTCATTTTCGCCCGGTCACTAGCGCGTTTTATTACAATGATCCAACGTTTGCGGCGCTCTTGATCTTGGGGAATCCTGTAGATGGCTCATTCCTTTTGTCGTCCGCGTCTGTTCTGCATCCTGGGGCACAACAGGAATCTACCATATTTCCCGTTTGATTGAGTTTTCTGACAATAACAAATAGTCCAGCTGCCGGCTTCTGCATGCCAATATGGCGCCGTTTCGATTTGAACTGTTGCATACCGGGAGAAGTGACGTCAACTCCCGGAGCTCTATACACCTTATAAGACAATTTAGGTGATGGCATGTTGTTTTTCTGCTATTGAACTGTTTTCTAATAACGTTGTGTTTAATAAAGTGAAGGAAGGAGAAAAATAACGTTTCCCTAGCAGTTTTTAAAAATGTCCCTATGTAATCCGATTAATCGATTAATTGTGTCGAGACCCCATCCGATTAATCGATTATCCAAATAGTCGTTTGTTGCAGCCCTACTCTGTAAAGTGGTCAAAAAATCATTAAAAACCCTCCCGTCACTTCCGGCTGACATCTGACAAACAAAAACAAAACCCCTCCTTCCCCCTGGCTTGCTCCTTATATGCCTAATTAATGGGAGGTTCCGAAGTAGGGCTGCAGCTATCGAATGTTTTTGTAATTGAGTACTCTATCAAATTTTTATCGATTAATCAAGTACTCTAATAAATTACCCTTTTTTGTTTGTAAACCATTATATCACATAGCATGTTATAAAATATGAAAGACCTCTTAAAATCAGCGAGCAATTGCCAGTTATTCTTCAAGTTTTATTCAAAATTAGTTTTCAAAACTTCAGCACTTCAACTTTACTTCACAGTAAACAAACACCTGTGCAAAAAGTAAGCATACAACCTGAGCCCATTTTCCCCTCGTGAGAATCTACTAGCCTGGCAAGCCAGACAAAAACTAGGAGGATAACTGTTGAAGTAGCGCTGCGAGCGGCTGCGGCCCAAACAGTACCAGAACCACTCACGGTGCATGCGCAAACATGGCTTGCTAGCTGTTTCCCTATTATGTTTATGTTTACGTATTTAGCAGACGCTTTTGTCCAAAGCGACTTACAAGTGATAATCGGCATGTTGCCCTTGAGGCTAACAACAACAATAACAACAACAACTTGACATCAGTCATGGAGAGTAGGGAACAAGGAGTGGACAGTAGAGAGGGGGGGGTGGGTGCAGGGAGGTTGCTAGTTTAGAAGATGCTCTCTGAAGAGCAGGGTCTTCAGGAGTTTCTTGAAAGTCGAAAAGGAAGCCCCTGTTCTGCTAGTGCTTGGAAGGTCATTCCACATTTGTGGAACGATGCATGAGAAGAGTCTGGATTGTCCTGAGCGTGGTGTAGGCACTGCTAGCCGACGATCCTGTGATTACTGGAGTGGCCAGGCCGAGACGTAAGCCTTTGCAAGAGGATTCAGGTAGATGGGAGCCGCACCATGTCGGACTTTGTATGCTAGTGTTAGCAATTTGAATTTGATGCGTGCTGCTAGCGGTAGCCAGTGGAGCTCAATGAACAGAGGGGTGATGTGTGCTCTTTTTGGCTGATTGAAGACCAGACGTGCCACTGCATTCTGGACCATTTGAAGAGGTCTCACAGTATAGCCTTGTAGACCAGTTAGAAGGGCATTGCAGTAATCGAGGTGGGAGATGACAGTAGATTGCACCAGGAACTGGGTGGCATGTTGTGTTAGGTATGGTGTGATCTTTTGTATGTTATACAGCACAAAGCGGCATGAAGAGCAACAGAGGAAACATGATCTTTAAAGGTCAGGTGTTCATCAATCACAACACCCAGATTTCGAACTGCCTTTGAAGGAGCCAGAGGTAGGAAGTCATTTTGGATTGAGATATTGTGCTGTATGGATGGTTTTGCTGGGATGACGAGTAGTTCAGTTTTAAAGAGGTTGAGTTGGAGATGGTGGGATTTCATCCATTTTGATAAGTCAGAGAGACAGTTTGATATTCGGGCAGAGACAGTTTGGTCGTCCGGTGGAAATGACAGATAGAGCTGGGTGTCGTCTGCATAGCAGTGGTAGGAGAAGCCATGCTATCGAATAATCTCACCCAGTGAGGTGGTGTATATGACAAAGAGAAGATGTCCTAGTACAGAGCCCTGGGGGACTCCTGTGGTGAGATGGTGCACGGTAGAGGATTGTCCAAGCCAAGATGCACTGAATGATCGTCCTGTGAGGTACGATTCAAACCAGGCATGTGCTTTCTCTGTGATGCCCATGCTAGAGAGTGTGGACAAAAGGAAGCCATGGTTGACAGTAGGGTTGTCACGGTATGAAAATTTAACCTCACGGTTATTGTGACCAAAATTATCACGGTTTTCGGTATTATCGCGGTATTTTTTAAACGGTGTTGCATATGTTCAGAAAGCATTGATAGTCCTGTTCTACACAAACTGAAATAGTTCTGAAAAGGTTTAACAGTGTTTATTAAACCTAAAATAACACAAAGCCTTAGCAAAAGTGCAACTTTTCACAAGTAAAGGAACAAATAGCTTATTTTTCTGGAACTTGTTACAGTAGTCAGTGCAGGTTTAAATTATACAAATCCAAACATTCAAAACATAAACAATATGTAAACAAATCAAAGAAACACCACTTGTTTTCTCATATACTTGTTTTCTTCATTATCAAAATGAAAATCTAAAACTCCAGTCCACACTTGACTTGAGCACTGTACAAGTCAACCTTAAAAAATATGTATTTAAAATAAATATCCACTTTAAACAAATTACTAAAATAACTACTACACTATGTAATCAAATCCAAATGTTCAAGTATAAATGGCATTGAATAAGTAAACAAATCAATGACAAGGAACTAATTGTATATTTCTCTTCATCATCAACAAATAAGATGCTTCATCCAGCAACAGGGTGTCCGTGACACGGTTTAAATGCTGGCAGAGGACGCTGCGGCTGCAGTATATAGTGACTCGTTGCATTCTCCCTCAACCAAAAGTCCTCACGTCATGCATTTAAGCTAAAATGCTAATGTTAACTTACCTTGCACTGGCTGTGGAGACGTGGGTGATCGTCACGCAGATGTGCCATGAGATTTGAAGTGTTGCTGCCTTCTGCAGACACTTGTTTCCTGCATGTTCTGCAAACGGGATAGCAGTCTTCTATTAACTGTCACTCAGCATTTTTCAGAAATCCCAAATATGCCCATACTTCCGATTTAGTCTTCTTTGAGGGCTGATGGATGTCCTGGGCGCTGCCGTCGCCTCCTTCGGCCATTATTTCAGCTTCAAAGTTTTGGTGCCGTTGCAAATTAAAAAGTGCGTGTGCGCGCAGCGGGAACTTCAGCTGAAGCGACGGTGGCTGGTAAGGGTCATCGCGCCGAAACCGCGGCCACGGTAAACCCACCGAGATAATATAGATTTTTAAAAACTGGACGGTTATTTTTATTGTCAACTTTTTTACCGGGGTTTACCGCTATACCGGTTACCGTGACAACCCTAGTTGACAGTGTCAAATGCAGCCGATAAGTCGAGCAGGATAAGCACTGAGGATTTGGCAGGCGCTCTAGCTTCTTTTAAGGACTCCATCACTGCTAACAGAGCAGTTTCAGTGGAGTGGCCCTTTCTGAACCCAGATTGGTAAGGGTCAAGCAGACATTTTTGTGAGAGGTATTCTGTGATCTGCTTGAAAGCCACCCTTTCAATGATTTTGGACAGAAAAGGGAGGAGAGAGATAGGTCGGTAGTTCTCCACATGATTTGGAGGAAGAGATGGTTTTTTTTTAGCAGCGGTTTAACCTGAGCATGCTTGAGAGGTGGGAAATGTACCGGATGTCAGTGAAGCGTTGATCACATATGTGACTGCTGCGGCTACTGTAGGAGCAATAGCTTGGAGCAGCTTAGTCGGAATGGGGTCAAGTGGGCATGTAGTAGGGTGGCTGCACGTGAGAAGCTTGGACACACAGTTCTCAGTGAGAGGGGAAAAAGAGGAAAATGAAGCAGTAGGGCTTGAGGTGGTTGGGCTAGAAGGAGTTTGTGGTAACGTATGTTCATGAGTGGCCAGTTGAGTAAACTGTTTGCTTATAGCTGCCACTTTGTCAGTGAAGAATGAGGCAGGTTGAGCAGAGTTTTGAATGTCGAAAATAGTTTCTGAGAGTCAGTAGAGCTGAGAATTTTGTCAGTGTAGAAAGCTTTCTTTACATCAGTGATGCTGGTAGAGAATGAGGACAGTAATTCATGAAATTTCAGTTGATCACCAGGATCTTTTGTTTTGTGCCATTTCTGTTCCACAGCTCTAAGAGACCGTATGGTATCATTTAGACACCCTATTAACACACGTCCGTTTTAATTTCTACACTTGCTTTCCTCACACAATAACAAGGATTGTCGAGAAAGCATGTTTGCCGTGGTTATGTCAAGTTATACTGATCATTTATTTACTTTCTTTCATTTTCCTCCGCCACTCACCTGTGTCCTCTTGCAGCAACCCCGAGGGACAACAGACATCGATAACAACACAATAAGAAGTCCGACGCGTTGTGTAAAAACTTCTATTTTTAGCACATTTTAAGTCCGACGTTTTGCTACCAGATGCACAGTGTGAGCTGAAACTGAGTGCTACAAATGAAAAAGTCGCACAGTGTCCGCAGAATATATAGCGGACCTCTGAGTCCGCTTGCATAAGTGACATTTACACGTGGATGTTTCCTGGTCAGGTGCTGCAGCATCGAGGATGTGGTGTTGTGGTAGGCTAGATCCATTTTCCAATATTTACACTGGACTACGTTTTCTGCCTTACGACATGAAAAATGGTCCCACACCTTTGACATGTTCTGTCTTTTTCACACTCCACCGGGTCCACGTTGTCCGCCATGGCTTAAGAGAAAGTTAAGTTACATTCGCTACTGGCGTGTGCATTCAGTGCAGTGTATGTGTCACTTATTTCGGTCCGGGTGAAACATGACCCCGGGCGATTGCAAAGCCATGAATTAATTGAATACAAATTAAACGAAGCCTTGAGGCAGAGAATTTGACACAAGGCTTTTTTGTACTCTTAAGTATTCGAGGTACTCGAGGAATTGTTTCAGCCCTAGTCCAAAGGTTTACAAAGTCATCACAAACTGACAAAAGTAATTAAACAAATACATAAATCACATAAAGGTTTAGGTAGAAGTCAGGCTTATAATATGTTTCTACTGTTAAATAAAACACGAATAAATAAAACTAATGGCTTTCAAACCCTCAATAAATTTGGCCACAACAATGGACACCTTTTAGCGCTGAACAGTCACTTCATTCACAGTCGCATTACTCTAACGTCTTAAAGTGTTGAAAGGGCTGGTTTTTCTGTGAAGACACAACGGCTGAGAGGACCAAGCCTTTCTAGTTTCCCTGTCGCCTTCCCCTTCACAGAAGAACTCGTGTAGTAGAAACGTGGCTGAAGATTTCCTCCCTAAAGATTCTTACAGCTGCTGGGCTTGTTTTTCATGTTTCCCGATTCTGGGGAAGGAAAATAACTATCTATTAAGATTTTAACGGTGATACATTGTGATTTATTTTTACTATAATATAAATGTTATGGTCTATAAAAACATGTTGATGAAGTTCTTTGCATTAGAATCTCTCACATAAAGTGATTTCTGCAGCTTTACTCCAGACAGTTTCAGTACTGCCCAGGAGGAGCTGTTGCAGTGCAAAAAAACTGTTTCTGGCCACGCCCACTCAGACCCGCTCAGACTGCTATAAGCTGAGAAGCTCTGATACCTAGGAGGGGCTCAGAGTAGAGCCGCTGCTCCTCCTGCTTCAGCTCTCTCACATGTGAGAGGTGGCTCTATGCTGATTTTCCTGTTTGTGACATCACAAACAGGGACCTTTTGAAACGGGTTATGATTTTTCCGCTGAGTGATGTCTCAACAACAGTTTACACACTTGTCAACATCTTAGTATTTCCTCCAGAAGAGTACACTCCAGCTTTGTCAGCTCTGTGGCGTAACAGCTGATGTTTCCGCTGGAAGAGTTGATCATCATCTGTGTTCATCTACATGGTTTGATGCTTCCTGCTCCTCTGAAAGCTGCTACACTGTCAGGAAAACACTGGGATGGTAAAGTCACGTGTTCTCATCATTAGTAACTACAGTTGGGTCCTTCAGGCACGTTCACGTCCTGTTATTAGGCGCTAAAACAAACGAAGGTGGCTGTTTGCCTGAAAAAGTCTTCAAAAAGACATTTAATGCAAATGTTGTAACAGGATGAGCTGACTCCCTCCCTTTCTGAACAGAAATCCTGTTTTTTGGATGAAACCGTTGGACTCCCGGTGCGTTGGTGTGGTAGAAACTGGCTGATCAGCTGCTGTAACTAAAACCGTAGGGATCTGGTGAATGTTGTGCTGCTGTTACACCGGCATGATGATCCAACACAGATTCTCTCCTTTTAATAAGCATGCAGCTGTTTGTCCTTGGAGGCTAAACCTGGTCTAAAACAAACTATAGCATCCTGACTATCGGGGTAGAATTAAAATGAAGGAATCTTGGATGTGAACTGCGTCACACCGTTACTGAATGTGGTGCCTTGTGCTCTGAGCAGAGGAGTCCTGCATGCCTTTGCAATGAGAGCCTGGCAGATCCAGACGTCCTCCAGAAGAAGGTCCAATCAGTGGGAAAGCTGCAGCTCATGGAGCTGTGTGAAGTTCAGGTCCCACTGCCATGGGCTTTCTCCAGGGAGTGCTTCTGGGACTGCGAGATGGACAGGCACTGCTGGCTGGGGAGGAATCCAGCACACCAGTTAACCCTTCTCCCTCCTTGTTGTCCTTCTTTTCTCTTCAGCCATCAACTCACTAAACGGCTGTGCTTCATTCCACTGGAGAGGAAGAGGATTTTTTTTGTATGAATCAGGTTTATTTGGAGGTTTTTAGAGTTCTTGTTTCTTTCCTAAGCCCAGATCTTCTAATGTCAAAGACGGGATCTACGCTCAGCTGTAGAAAACAAGTTGGCTCTCCTGTCGGTGTCTTTTATGCAGATATTTGGTAGAAGCTCATCTGGGTGGGCTGTGCTGCGAGGGTCCGGCGGCCCAGCTGTCTGCTTAATGAAAAGCTGTGTAATTCCAGTCATTCTAGTGAGTTTCATCTCCTTCAACAACAAAGCAGATATGAATTAGTCCCACTCGGCTTAGCAGCGCCTGGCCTTTTCTGCTCTTATTTTCTTAGTTGGTTAGCTCACGTTGCCTCTGAGCGTTTCCATTCACTGGCACCTTTGCTGCGCAGGAACCAGCCTGATTGACAGCAGCATGTGCCGCGCTGGTGCAGAGTGTTGCAGCTGGAAGTATATCATCTGCAATTTTAGTTGGGTAAATATAGCAGGGAGTCTTGTCAGGCAGAGAGATAAATTGTTCTGGGAAAGGAAGTGTTGTCTCTGTTTTCTCATAGCAGCAAGAACTCCTGGAAACTAAAAGGTTGTTTCTCATCTTCTGAACAATGGCAGCACAGTGGCCCAGGCCGACCATGTGTTGTAACTCCTCAGCTCCACCTTGCTCCGACCGCCAGGAAAATCAGCTTCAGGAAGTGGAATCCGTTTTTCTGATTTTAATGGAATGGTCTGACTAGAGCCTGCTATCTAATACCCCATCACTAACATCATTAGACTCAAATAACGCCGTGCTTTCCACAGCTCTGTGGCAGCATCTGTCCCAGCATGTGCACTGGCCCGCAGACGTGTCCTTGACTGGTGTTGCTTCTTCTATTGCTGATCCCGACGCCCATTTGAAGAGGTCACGGTCAGCCGACGGCCGATATCTGCTACTGACTTTCATGGCCGATGTTTTCTAGCATATTTTCATGCAAAAATATCACTAATAACTGATGCAAATCACAGCTCAGTGTTAAAGTCTGACAACAAACTAAAGTTAAACAAATCGGTAAACTCAACAAGTATTACATACTCAAAACTGGTAAATTACAAACATTTTTTGTTGAAAATAATTTTTAGAGCATTTATTATACAGATGTAATTCAGAAACTTAAAATATAATTAAATCCTGCTGCTGTCCAGGATGTGCCTGACCTAAATACAGCTTTACTAATAACAGCCTATGCTGGTATAAATGGTAATTCCTCGTCTATCACTGGTTCAGATATCATTTCTGTTTTTTGTGTCTACCTGCTGGTCACCTGTTTGATCTGAGTTGGTTGATTCTCAGCTTGACTTGTCAGTGACTCCCAGGTCAGCTACTTAGGGATCCTTGTTTTTTCGGCCACTGAAGAATCCCAGGAGAACTCCATAAACCTTTCTGCTCTGAGGTGATGAAGCAGGACGTTTATCATTAAAGTGATAAATAAACTCCAGGTGGTTTTCCTGGCATCCTCCTCCTTCTCACCAGCTCAAGCTGGTGTGTGTTTGTGAAGCTGGGGGTAGATCAGAGGCTCGTTGCTGCTGAGAGATCTGGATCAGGAAGACTCAGTTTCTAGTGAGATCTGATTTAGCACTATGGGATGGATTATGACATCATCTAATTAAATCATCCTTTCATAAACAGGAAGTGTAACTGGTTGTTTTCCTGTCATAAGAATTTACTTTCAACTCTGTGTGTGGTGTCTTACAGAAATGTAGACTTAAACATTTTAATCAACAATCCTGTATTTGATGAAGTAAATCTGCTGCTTGATTTCTTCTCCTGATATTGTTGGATGTTTTTTGCAGCTCACCTCTTTCTGCAGAAGCCACTGAGCCCTAGCATCTTAGGTCTTTAATTCTTACCCCCTCCACTGCTGCCAAGGTCAGGTTTTTGACAAGTCTGCAGCAGATACAGTCTGTCTGTAAATCCCTTCATTTTTATTCATACAAAAGCAGCTTTAGAGCCCCTTGGATGCAGAGCTGCCGCTGCCCCCGCACTGACAGGCCTCCTTTTCATCCAGGCTAACAAAATTCACAAGCACACTTCTAATTGACTGGAATCACCAGACACAGATACCAGGGGCATGGAAGTAGATTTGTGTTTGTGATTTGATTACGATCCATTTGACCTTTTCAATAATTATTCAGGTGTTCAAAAGCAGAGAAGAAAGATTGAATTTAGCGGCTGAATTAAGAAATATTGATGGAAGCGATTCATGTTTAATCGTGTAGTTTAGGTTGTGAGCGTGTAACACTTACAGGGTAGCTTCATGTGCCTGTAGTGGGGGCACCAGTGTGGTGATGCTGGGTCTATTTTCACTCGCACAATAATTTTAATCTATTTTCCCTTCATATCGGTTATAAAGAGGGAGTTATTTTGTCTGATGTCAAGGTCAAGTGTGAGTGTATGTGTGTGTTGACTCAGTCCCAGCTGTGGTCAGACCAGGCCTCTGGGGGGTTGCAGCCCAACTACCTGGCATCTGGTTTGTCCCCCCCCACACCACCTGATCTTTACACATATATCACCCCCAATTGAAGCGGGACGCGGCAACTGGCAAATGCTGAGGAGCAGCAGCAATAATTCATGTCGCTTAGCCACTTATGCAGACATGTTTACCCATGAAGGCATTCTGAGCAAAGAGAGCGCGCCTCATGGTGATGCTCAGCGTGTCTGCTGTGTGGCCTTTGTGTCTCCTGGCTTCAGGCATCAGATCACAAGGCTCATTCCTCCTGTCGCTGTTATTTTTATGGCACGGCCAAAAGACAATAAACCGAGCAGTTGGAGTGGTCGTCGGATCAGAATAGCTCCAGTGGGCCTGCTAGCCCGACACAATCCTAGCGTTGTTAGATTAAACACACCCACACAAAAACACAGCCGACATTTTTCAGGTTGGCTGGATTTAATTGTATATTTCAGGTAGTTTTAAATTTTAAACGTTTTTATGCAAGTGATTCTTCTTCCGTGCTCCGTGTTTTTAAAATTATTGTTGCTATTTTACAAGCAGGATTCAGCGTGTGAATAAGGGTTAAACAGCAGTTTGTTAAACACTGCTGTGGCCAGGACTCCTAAACACCAGCTGGTGATGATAAAAGAGCCATCAGAGGTAAAAATGATGCTTCAAACAGGTTTCAGTGGAAAGCAGCTGCATGCAGTAAACATGGAGGGAAATACTGATGCGCTGATATTTGGTGATATTATGTGTTATCAGATCAAATCAAAGTTTATTTGTGTGGCACCTAAAACAACAGCTTGTCTACAGAAGTGCTTAACAGAGATAAAAACACAACATAAAGGAACGTTAAACTGGCAAGGACAGAGCGGGAAGAACAGAGTTATGATACTGAACCCGCATGAGAAAGAATAGATTTTCTCTGAAAATGTACATGAAAATATTTTCTGCATTTCAAAAGGGTTCCGATGAAGCAAACCGAAATTCTTTGGTTTCTTGAAGATCCTTCATTTGAACCCTTTTGGATTTCCATGACCTGGATGACTGAAAACCTTCACCAACATTTTCTATTTCTTTTGTTTGGCGTGATTTAACCTCCGCCTGCTAGGTGGCAGCAGCTTTGACCGCCTTTTTCTAATTTCATTCTTAAAAATGGCTAATTTTGTCCATCTTTTGGTATCACTACTATATATCATATCGCCTCCTTTTTAATGATTATTTTTTATTATAACCAGTCGCTCCTTTTTAATGATTATTTTTTATTATAACCAGTCGCTCTGAGTGTTTCATGCAGGCTGAACATGAAAACAGTCCATGACTTTGTTCTGTTTTTAGTAAAAAAAATATTAGTTTTTTTACCTGACATGTTTCAACGAATGCCTCTAGTACTTATCAGAGTTCGCCGGTGTTGGTGGCGTCACTTCCATTTATCTAAAACAATTTTTTACTAAACTGTGTAAAAAAAAGAACAAAGTAATGGATTACGAAGTTAAACACAGAATGAACGTACAAAAGAATGAAAATAGTCTCCTACACCTATCTCCTGCATTAGCTTCTGATTGAAAACAGACAGTGAAACTCTCGGGTTAGAAATTCCTGACAGATCTACGTCACACTGTCACTAACATTCATGCACTCACCCATCTTGACTCACAATGGCATTGTTTCCCCTACATAGGCTCAAGCGTGGCGCTGTCCGCATTCACCCCCCCCTCCACGGGCAACACGCGGCAGCGAAATGGTGCGCGCTCAAACAGAGTCAGTGGTAGAGTCGTGTTGCTGTTAGCCAATCAGAGGAGAGATGTCCACATATCAGGAAGTAAAAGTTCAGGCCCTTCCGTCTGAAGCTACTTTCTCCTCTGGCTGAATTTTCCATTCTGGAACGGGCAACCTGGAGCTTTTTACCACAGAGTACAAAATACAAGGCTTTAATTTTTACGAGAGACCACTGCAGATGTATTAAAATATGAGTGAAGGATCTCTTTAACTACTAGATCTTTCAGTCAACATTCTTTGTTTTATATTTTTAAAATTCTTTTGTTTTTAGGTAAATTGATAAAACTTTGTCATTGAACAAAATTTGTAACTCTAACTTTGCAGATAAATGTCACAGGGGCCGCTGCATCACCATGTAGTTATGATTGATAGCGGATGGAAATGCCATGGATTACTCAGGTGCTGTATAATGACAAGCATTTGGCCTCCCAGTTGCAGGAGTCCCAGATAAAATAGCTATGATAAATTGGAGTGGATCCCCTCCTCAGACTGGCTGCCACCTAGTGCTGGTTAGTAGCTGTAAATCTGGCCAGTTAACGGCGCCCTAACCGGGGCCTGACAGCCCAGGCTTAGGCCCCGTGTGAGGAGGGGATGCAACTGTTGTCCTGTTTCAGAGCCTCTCAACAATGTGCTGAGTGGATGTAGAGTCCCAGCAGAGGGCTATTAATCATTCTGGCTGAGGAGTGTGTTGGTGGGGGGGTTCAGGCACTGTGAGAGATGAGGGGTTAGATAGAAGAGAGGGTTGAAGGTGCCATGGGAGATCTGGACTTGCTGACAGGAAGAGTGGGCAAGATGTGAGTAAAACAAACTAGGCCCCATGAGCCCCAAATAAACAGGGTGTGTGTGTGTGTGTTCTTGTGTTCAGCATTCACACTAATGTCTCCCTTAACCCAAACCCTGTCCCTATTGCTGCACAAAGACAATAATCTCTACTGTAACAGAAAACTGTGGAAGATCCTTTTTGTCACAGCATTAGTTTATATTTTTAAAGGATTCAGCAGATGATTCAAATATTTTAACTGCGGCTCTAAAGCTCTCGCTCGCTGCTTTTGGTGAGTGAAGGCTTTCAGTTGTTTCTGTGGAGGCGAAGCTCTGGCGCACCAGTTTCAAGGGTAGACATTTCTCAGAGGAGTGGGGGTGGGGATGACAGAATTATCTGTCATACTCATTGATATTCATGATATGCAAATGTCTCACCTCTGATTGGCTAACAGTAATGTAACTCTTCTGCTGCCTTGTTCCCTTTTCTTCTTTGGGTTAAATGTCATCTCTAATAATGACACAAGCCTAAACGTGTTCCGCGGAGTTGTGGAGTTACTAATTGTTAGCTTCTACTAGCTGGTATGATCCTGCTCTCTATTTCCTGTGGGTGGTCCCAAATCATGGTGGGCGGGGCTATGAATACTACTAACCCTGTTAACCCAGTTTTTTTCCGAACCGACCGTTTTCCTGTCTATGTCCCTGCCTTGACTAATGCAGATGATGGGGGCTGAAGACTAATGTTCACGCTCAGTATGAATATGCAACTCAGAGTGACTGATTTTCAAAAAGAACGTATTACACAGTTTTATGGTAACCGGACTGTTCAACACCAACAGATACCTGATGAATTGATTAGTTTTCCCTGGGTGGTGCCGATATTCTAAAAGTTCTTCCAGGAGGTGGTAATTTGGGGCTCAACGGGAAGTAAGAACACACATCACCCCTCTGTTCATTGAGCTCCACTGGCTACCGCTAGCAGCACGCATCAAATTCAAATTGCTAACACTAGCATACAAAGTCCAAGATGGTACGGCTCCCATCTACCTGAATCCTTTTGCAAAGGCTTACGTCTCGGCCCGGCTGCTCTGGTCATCACAGGATCGTCAGCTAGCAGTGCCTACACCACGCTCAGGACAATCCAGACTCTTCTCATGCATCGTTCCACAAATGTGGAATGACCTTCCAAGCACTACCTGAACAGCAACTTCCTTTTCAATTTTCAAGAATCTCCTGAAGACCCTGCTCTTCAGAGAGCATCTTCTTAACTAGCACCCTCCCTGCACCCGCCCCCCTCTCTACCGTCCACTCCTTGTTCCCTACTCTCCATGATTGATGTAAGTTGTTGTTATTGTTGTTGTTATTGACTACGTTTACATGCAGCCAATATCTGGGTTATGATCGGGTTAAGGTCAGTATTCGGGTTTCTGAGTTGATCAGAATAACCCGTTTACAAGCATAAATAGAAAGAGTTACCCCTAACTTGCATAACCCGATTTAAATGCGGACGTTGGGGTAGCGTCAGGACGTGTGGACTACATCCAGACGCAATATGCGTCATTTCCGGTTCTTCCTGTTCCGGTATCCGTGAAAACAACAACATGTTTCCCAGTTCGGAAGAGATAGCGACCGCGTTTGTTTGCGCTTTCGTTTCTTCGCCACTCCGAAAGTGTGGTGCTGTGCCGCGACTCGTCATGTTGCTCCCAACTTGTTGTTTACTTCCGGTGTTCTGGCGCATACAAGACGTCTCGCTACTCAAAAGACCAAGATTCCTTGCGAACAGAGCATGTGCAGAACACACGCTTTGATGGGGATATCCCGATATGCGTTTACATGACCAAACATTCGGGTTAGAAAAGGGTTACCCCAGGTGTAGTAACCGGGTTTAAAACCCGGTTATGAGCATATCCGGGTTTTTGGCGGTGTTTACAAGGACCTGCGGAACCGGGTTATTGTGAATATTCGGGTTTTAAAAGGGTTACTGGCTGCATGTAAACGCACTCACTGTTGTTAGCCTCAAGGGCAACATGCCGATTATCACTTGTAAGTCACTTTGGACAAAAGCGTCTGCTAAATACATAAACATAAAGTATCCATCCTTCCATCCATTTTCTGAACCCGCTTGTCCACGTAGGGTCGCTTGGGGGGATGGGGGTGGGGGATTGGGGGGGCTGGTGCCTATCTCCAGGCAATGGGCAATCAGGCAGGGTACACCCTGGACAGAGAGCCAGACCATTGCAGACGGGAAGTATCCTCCACCTGCCCTGCTGTCTGCTCTGTAGCGATTGGGCTTTGAGTTCAGCGTAGCTTTAATGACTCACCGCTGAGTTTGGATCATTTATAAAACAGTGGGTCTTAAGTGGGTTTGGGATGTTTCAACACTTCTGAGTCTAGTATCAACTCTACAGTGGAGGTCAGCTCTAAAATCAGGCTCATGGCCGCCACGTGGTGACATGTTGATTGGCTGAAAAGCATTTGCAGACTGAGTATACAGGCCGGTATGGGACATTTCTAAAGGTTTCAGGTGTTTGTTTTCACTCTGTAATTGTGTCTCTAAATTTAACCAACAGTGTAGGCAAATGGAGGAGGCTCTTCAGGTGGTGTGACCGTGTATTTTTGGCTTCTTACTTGGAACCTTTTATCCCTTGAAAATCATTTATTGCACTTGACAGATGTCCGTCTGTTGAGGGGTCACTCACCATCGTTGTGCTGTTGGGTGTTATAAATGTGCGTGAGTCCTGTTGACAGACACAATTAAACAGTGAGAAAAGGAATAAAGTTGCATAATGAGTAAAAGTTCAGACTTTTATTATAACTTTTTGTCTGTTTAACTAAACTTTAGAGGTTTGTGATTATTGGATATCAAGCTTTTTCATTTAAACCATAACATTTTAGTTTAACAAACGTTTTAGTGTGTGCTCTTTAACGTCAGGGACAAAAGTCAGCTTACCAAGCTTTGCTGTAATCATTATACGCTGAAGATAACGTGGTTTCAAGTTCGTTTTTTTCTATGAAAACTGTTTCTATAATGGAACTATTATGTGCTGCCACTCGGTTCAGTAACATAAAGACAAACATCTGCCTATGAACCATCCATCCCATCCCAAGCCTTTCGCTGAGATTACGCCACAAACTAGCTTTGATGTCATTTTGATCCAGAGTTGCATTGATTTTGAGATCATATAGAGTGGATGAGAAAGTCGGACCTCAAAGGCATTCAGGTCTGGACTCTGGTAGAGGATCCTTTTATGAAAATGGTGCCTTGGGCAGGCCGGGGACTGACAGAAATAAAACATAAACAGCGAAATGTGGAAATTGAAGCTGAAATAAAATGGAATGCTCCCCCAGTGGCTGGTTGCAGTGCACATTTTAAGTCCCGCCCCCTTCATAGGAACAGGTGGGTCATTGAGTTTAACTATAATTTAGCTGTAATTAGCTAATCGTGTAGAAAAACCTCCACTATACTTATGAGATGAGTGGGCGGTACCTTCAGCTCCACGTACCAAACACCAGACACAACATGACGGTAAACAGGATAATCCATCTTCTTCACGTTTTCTCAGTGGACGCGGCTCATCCACTTTTCTATCTGTTGAACAGCTCAGAAAACACAGATCTGGTCTTTGGGGTCAGAATCATTTCAGTAACCTGGGCCTTGTCAGTGGGGTTTCAACAGGATTCATTTTATTATTTTCCTTTAAAAGTCACAGGTGAATTTCCTATGAATGACCTTTTAAACAGTATTAAAGTTGCTTCCACCTTTTTAACCAGTGGCTGCCTTTGAGTTAGTTTTCCATCCCAAAGTAAAAACGTTGTTGTTGCCACCTTGATTCGGTTGCATGTTGAGGGACGTGCTCCAGGTTGTTAAAACAAGGGTTAAAATAGGACCTATAAATCCACAGCAGCATACACAGTCTTATAATTCCACCTTGACAGTTACACCAGGTGAAGCGCTATAAAGTCGGCTTTACAGCGGCCCTCTCGGTATTATCATAAACATACAATGTAGTATGAGGGACTATGGAAAGTCGGCGGGACAGATGATGGTGAGAATCTCTTCAGTTGGACTGCGATAAGCTCCTCTTCACAAACCGTGGAGGAGGATGGTGCTGGTTTGAAATGGGGTTGGGGGTGTTGTTAGTGCCGTTGTGGGTGAAAACAAGGAGTATTTTAGTATTTTGGAGGAACTGTCTTGCTTGTGTGGCGCTCACATCCTTAAGCCTTCAGTGTGTCAGTGTGAATCCCACACTGCCTTGATAGACTGGGTTAATAAACCTCTCAGCAGCTATGCCTCTCACACACACACACACACACACACACGCACACGCACATGCACACACACGCACACACACGCACACGCACACACACTCTCACACACTCACACACACACATACACACACACACGCACGCACGCACACACGCACGCACACACACACACACACACACACACACACACACACACACACACACACACACACACACGCAGCTGCTTGTTATTTCATGCTCCATAAGGGTGCTGTGACCACAGCCATTGTAATACACATATCCAATTAGTTAAGCATTGCACCGCTGTTGGTCTCAGGCTGGATTCTCACAGATTCTGATTGTGCGCCGAACAAATCATGTTTTTGGTCTTGTTGTGTCACCAATGCAGGTTTTTTCCAGTTGAGCGCTTATTTTGCGATAATATTTAGATTTACTGTCTAATTGTAGGTAGTGGCTTACCTGACTCCTGTCTGATTTAGTTTAGTAATTTGATAGTAAACGTGTCGCGCTGAGATGACATGAAAACTAATCGTATTTAAGCCATGATCATGGAAAGGATTAAACTTCTGTTTCATTTCAGTGAACTCACTTGACAAATTTACACCGAACATTCATATGGTTGTCATCTCCATCCCGTTGGAGCTTTGGCCCATGAGCGGACAACCAGAAATAAAAGAAGCCGTCCTATTTCTAGGCTGCAGCTGGGCTTTTCAGGGGACTGCTCTGTAAAGGTGACATGGGTCAAAATGTTCTTGATGAGGGATGGCAGGAGGGTGACTGTTGGGTACAGGTGGGCAGGAGGGTGTGTGTGTGGGGGGGTCAAGGGGAGGGGAGGAGGATGATTAAACAACTGGCTGTGTTTCAAAGCACAAACATTTAATCAAAAGAGGGCAGCAGTGTTTTAAAGCTGTTGACACGCCCCTTCTTAAATAGAGTAGGATCAGCACCGCTGATAACAAATTTTGCCAAAAGCCCGAGTGCTGACAGGGGAGGCAGCAGACCGCTGCAGCTGACCACCAGACATGCTAACAACCTGTTGCTACCAGAAGGTGTTGATTTCTCCTAAAAGCAAAATAGACCTGCCGATATGTACCACCATGGTCGCCTTTGGTCCTGGTCCTTCTGTCCGCTGCGTTGGACTTCACAAAGACACATGGCTTCTGCTGGGTGTGTATTTATAGACTAAAGAGAACTGTCACTTAAAAATACAAACATCAGCTTCTCCTTGACGGTCTCTAGTATGAATGAACAAATCCTTGGGAGCCATTTTTGTGTAGAAAATAGCTCTGGCGCTCCTGTTTCAGGAGGTGGAAGTTAGTCAAAGGAGTGGCGAATAGAAAACGACAGGATTACGAGTCTTAGTTATTAACGTTCATGAAATGCAAATGCGTGACCCTGACTGGCTAGTGGTAAGGCAACTCTTCTGCTGCCTCCGTTCAGTCTTCTTTCTGGGGTAAAAAATGCATCGTTGATGTTTTGTCTCCACTAACAACACAAGCCTGACCGTGTTCCGCCATGATGTGGAATTACCAAGCTAATGGTTAGCTTCTGCTAGTCGAGATGCGTTCTGCTCTGTTCTCCCAAAAATAAATTTTACACAGTTTCAATGGAAACGAGGCCTTTACAATTGTTTTTTTGATCATATAATAGAAACCATGTGATCAAACATGATGCAAGTAGGGCTCTTAGTGGCAGCGTTTCCTTTTACCGGCACCATTTATTAACGATAATTACGCAGCTTTATGGGTTCTGTTGATGTAAGCTGGTTCATATGACTGTTATGTGGGGAAATTAATGGGATTAGATCAATACAAGATTATTGGTAGCTGTTATTAGTGGTTGGAGAGTGCACATGTACTAGTAATTATAAACTACATAAGTCTCACTCACAGCCAGCTCGTTGGTGGTTCCTGTAGGGATAGGTTGTGTATCCATGGACGTGGAATATGTCCCTTACATCCAGAGACGTACCACACCGTTTTCTTTTAAGATGACAAAAGGGATAACCGATTGTTTTTCTGTTTATCAGAGGTGACATGACCAGTGGCGCAAGGGGGCGAGGAGGCCCTGTGTTGCCATAGCTAAATATACATCCCTGACAGCTCCATAATAGGTTCCAGGAAGTTCAGTCGAAAATAAAAACAAAGCAACATTTCTAGTTGATTGGCTTTGAAAGGCCGTTTTTCCTTACTGAATGGGAAAAATGTGGACTTCAGCATTCCATGGCCGTGATGCCAGTCGGATTGGATAGGCGCAGCCTTGCGTGTGCAGAACAGGACTGGCGAGAGGGAGACGCGCTGCAGTGCAGTTTGCAACTTCATGCATGAGAATGAGTCTAAAAGGCAGAAGACCTGAAAGGAAATATTAAATGTGGTGCAAACCTTTTGGGCATCAATGTGTGTGGGGTTCCCCAGGTCCTGCAGAATGTAAACGTCCCATTTCTGTTTGACTCGGCACCGTTTGACTTGTGTTTGTTGTTGAGCAGAGCCATCTGAGGGAGAGGCCCGCTGTTTAGTGGTTTGAAGCTAATCTTTGTGAAGTCTGAGAGCTTAAGTATCTGGAAACCAAATCCTTCTCATCTTCTCTCAGACTCTATTAGATATTTGTTCACAGGTTTTTTCTATCATTAGATGCTCTGAACGTTGACTTTTCCAGATGTTTCATCGCTGCGATTGTTTTTTTGATCTGCTGGACTCGTCTTGTTGTTGACCGTGTTTTCGTTTCATTTCATTTCATTCATTTTTAGAGCACCTTCCACAACCTTTAGCAGAAACCCAAGGTGCTGAACACAACAATAAACAAGCAATCGCATAAATAAAAACAATGCAAAAATTAAAACAGAATAAAAGACAGCATTAAAAACAGATGAGAACAATTGTTAATCAATTAAAATCAAGACAATATTGCAGACCCCAGTGGTGAGAATGCTTGGACATAATAATGGGCCTTCGGACAATCTGGAAGGAAGGCGCCAGCCTAACAGTCAAAGTAAGGCTGTACTATATTAGGAAAACCTGCGATATGCGATAACAGTGATTAATATTGCGATAATGATATTACGCGCGATAAATAAAAACTTAACTCAGGAACAAAAATAATCAAAAACAAAGACATTTTTAAAAGTTACCCCCAAAAAATAGCATTGAGAAAAGCAAAAATGTGAGGAAATGGAAAAAGAAAAGTCAATCAGTGATCCCGGGAAAAGCAGAATCGGCAGAAAGAGCAGAACTAAGCTAACTCAGGTGTTTGCTAACCATCAAAATTAAGTGCCGTCAACCTCAGGGACAGGCATCTAACCTATGAGAACCCACCCAATTGGCCAAATAGGTGAAGAGCTCTGTTTGATTAGTTAAAAAAAACATCATGCTTTCATTTGATTGACAGAATGCATCTTGTGTAGCAAACATTTGAGCTGACCATTCATTGCGATATTTATCAGTTCTTTGCTATATGCATATTGTGCATGCTGATATTGCGATAACGATATATTTGCGATGTGTTGTGCAGCCCTAAGTCAAAGGTAGACCGTTCCACAAAGTTGAAGCAAGGACCGCAAACGAGCGGACCGTGCGCGCCTCCTTTACAAACACATATGATTGTCTGACTTTCAGGGCAAAAGTAGTCATGCATTCATGAAGATAATGCAGTCCCTGGACCCCGTCCCATTCGCTCAGCTGCCTGACAATTACTCCGCAGTAAGTTTGGAGGAGGTTCTGCTGCAGCTTGGTTTAGAGTTACGGCCCTCCTGGCAAACAGCCTCAGCATTACACTCCAATCAACTTCAGTAAATTATGTTTGTGTTTCATTTTCTCTCTTTCTGCCTCTCAAGTTTGGTCAAATTAGCTGTTGAAAGATGCTTTATGACAAACAGCAAGCCCTTGGGAAGTGAGCGGCCATGTGAACAGCAGTGAAGTGGTTCGTTTTTCTTTCTCTCCATCCGTCACTAAAGCTCCTCTGCTGGTTGACACGCTGAGGAAAACAGAGAAACGTAGGACTTACGAGAGCAGAGGAGAGGGCTGACGACGTATCTGAAGTGGTTGACAAATTTTATTACATTAGTTTTACTACTGAGATAAAAAAAGCCCTAATATCAGATTTTCTTCATGTCTGAGTCTCCGTTTACAGGTTCAGGGTTACTCGGAGCAACCCCTGCTGCCTGGTTCTACTACGGCTGACATCTAAGCCCACAGGGGAGTCATTTATGACAGTTGTCACCTTGGTCTGCTAAGCCAGCCCTGTCCATCTTCATCCACTCTGAGAAGAACATTTCAGTGACCCGTTGGGGATAAACCTGATAGGGTTAAATGTTCCTCCGCCGTGGAGTCTGTGTGGCATCAATAGCTAGAAATGACCCTGGTAGCCTCCATTGTTAGAACGTGGTGCCGTGGAGAAGAGCTGAGCTCACCAATGCACCTATGATTGTGACAAGACTAGTTCTGCAGCTGAACCATCAGTAGACAACCTGCCGAGTTAATCTTATCACACTAAAAAAGCTCTCTTAAGATCTTCAGTGAAGTGTTAAAAGTTCCTGTAAGTGAAATCTGTCGAGATGTGAGAAGTGAGGGAAAGAGACTGGCTGAGAGGTGTTTGGTCACATGTTTTTATTCAATCTGCAATATCTAAACAGCTGTAGGAGAACGTGTCATGTTTAATTTGTGTCCGACGGCAGCTAAATGACGTTCTACCAGAGATTATCCTGACAAATGCTCCATGATGCCTTTAGGCCAAAGATAATTAATAAATTCATGATGACAATAGCTTAAATGAAGGCTCCGGTTAGCTTGCAGCTAAAAGGCTACAGCACTCTCCTCCCAGTCCCACCCTGCTAAAGAGGGCCTGGAAAAGTTCCCCCTCACATCAAAGTGATTTTTCATTTATGAGCTTTTATAACCTTGATAATCAGGATAGTTGATTTGCTGCTGCACATAAACTGTCAGTCAGAAGATCTGCTAGCCGGTTATCTTAAGAGGAGCTAGTTCAATTTTTTAGCTTGTTATCAGAATCATAGTTGCAGTTTCATCATCTGAGCTGCTTTTTAAGATCTAGGTAAACATGTTCAATTTGGGGTTAAAAACAAACGTTTTCACATATTTTCCATGTAGTTTTTTTGTCAGTTCCTCTTCTGAAAGGTAGACAATTGTTTTTCTCTTTCCCTCAGAAAATCTTAATATTCTCCTAGTTTGGCCCAGCACAGATCACTTCCCAATTACAGCAACGGCCTTATATCATAACCACATAAGTGGAGAAAATATTCAGTAGCAATGAGAGAATTTGCTGTTGCATTTAAGTGATGTTAACTATTATTTAACATTTAAACTTATTTTCAGATTTTTTTATTTATTCAAAAGACCCTGCTAAGGGATGTTTTTCTGTATTTGGAGCATCAGAAAAAGTTTTATGGAGGAGGTGATGTTTTAAAGTCACTGAGAAACTGCATGTCATCTTCAGTTAAGAAAAGTAAGCCTGTGTTGTTTTGGTGGTGTGCTATAGGGTTGTCACGGCTCAACGTTTGAAACGTGTGAAAATGTAACCTCACGGTTATTGTGACCAAAATTATCACGGTTTTCGGTATTATCGCGGTATTTTTTTAAACGTGTTACATTTTCAGACATCTAAATAAACCCTGTACATCAGGAAAATATTGTCCTCAGTTTTTGTCTAAAGTTTGCATAAAATTTGTTATTTAATAATTATGTTGTTTATTTGTTTACATTTTTCCCCTTTAGTCTTTAAAATACCAATATTTGCCCATAACTTCTTATGTTTTGTCTGTTTGATGTCATCATTTTAAAGATATTAGATCAGTTGATACTCAGTACTCAATAGCCTTCTAATCAGATACTTTTTTACCCTTACTTGAGTAATAAACCCTATATCAGGAAAATATTGTCCTCGGTTTGCGTTCCAGTGAGCTTTGCAGATGTGGGAAAATGTCATCAGGCAGTAATCATTGTTAAATTCATAATGATTCTCGGAGAGAGACCAACTCTTATCTGCCCCTGGGAGCCCCGTAATGCATAGCGTCATTTCAACATGGGGGTGTCCGCGACACGGTTTACATGCAGGTAGCGGCGCTGCGGCTGCTTTGTATAGCGACTTGTTGCATTCTCCCTCAACCCAAATCCTCGGATCACGCATTTGAGCTAAAACGCTAACGTTAGCTTGCCTTGCGTTGACTGTAGAGTTGTGGGTGATGGTCACGCAGATGTGTCATGAGATTTGAGGTGTTGCTGCCTTTCACAGACACTTTTTCTGCACGTGCTGCAAACAGGATAGCCGTCTTCTATCAACTGTCCCTCTGCATTCTTCAAATATCTAAAAAATGCCCGTACTTCCCACTTTGTCTTCTTTGAGGGATAATCAGAATCAGATTAGGTTTATTGCCATTGTCAGTGAACAAACAATTCACAAACTAGGAACTTGCTTCGGTACTAACGTGCTATATATAACATGAATAATATAATTAAAATTAGAATAAAGTAGAATAAAGTAGAATAAAATATAATAAACTAGCATAAAACTTTGCTATTAAAAAGGCAGGTAATGGTAATATGGCCAATAACGTGATGTTATGTCAAGTACAGAAGACGAGCATGGTTGTGTGTTTATAAGCTATTCACAAGTCTAACGGCAGATGGAAAGAAGCTGTTCTTATGGCGAGATGTTCTGGTCTGGATTGACCGTAACCTCCTGCCCGAGGGAAGCGGCTCAAAAAGTCTGTGACCCGGGTGAGAAGGGTCAGCTGCTATCCGACCTGCACGCCCCAGAGTTCTGGAGACGTACAGGTCCTGGAGAGATGGAAGGCTGCAGCCAATCACCTTCTCAGCAGAGCGCACAATGCGCTGCAGTCTATTTTTGTCCCTCACTGTGGCTCCAGCGTACCACACAGCGATGGAGGAAGTGAGGATGGACTCAATGATGGCCGTGTAAAACTGCACCATCATCTGGGCCGGCAGCTTGGCCTTTTTCAACTGCCGCAGAAAGTACATCCTCTGCTGGGCCGTTTTGATCAGGGAGCTGATGGATGGCTCCCACCTAAGGTCATGTGTGTTGGTGATTCCGAGGAAGCGGAAGGAGTCCACAGTGGTGACGGGGGTATCCGTCAGGACGAGGGGGAGAGATGGGGCTGTGACTTTCCTGAAGTCCACAATCATCTCCACTGTCTTCTTAGCATTGAGCTCCAGGTTGTTGCTGCTGCACCAGTACGCCAGCCGTTCCACCTCCCTCCTGTAGGCGGACTCATCACCGTCAGAGATGAGCCCGATGAGGGTGGTGTCGTCCGCAAACTTGATCAGTTTAACGGAGTCATGGCTCGAGGTGCAGCAGTTTGTGTACAGGGAGAAGAGCAGAGGAGAAAGTACACAGCCCTGTGGAGATCCTGTGCTAATTGTCTGAATGGTGGAAACATTCTTCCCACTGCCTTCGGTCTGTCAGGAAGTCAGTGATCCACCTGCAGGTGGAGTTGGGTACGTTAAGCATGGAGAGCTTGTCCTGGAGCAGAGCAGGGAGGATGGTGTTGAACGCAGAGCAGAAGTCCACAAACAGGATCCTAGAGTAGGTTCCCGGGGAGTCCAGGTGCTGCAGGATGAAGTGGAGGGCCTGAGCACTGCCGTCTCCTCCTTTGGCCATTATTTCAGCTTTAGTTTCAAGAAAGTTTTGGTTGTAAACAACAAAGTGCGCATGTGCCGCCGGCAACTTCAGCAGATGATACGGTGGCTGGTAAGGGTCACCGCGCCAACACCGCAGCCACGGTAATCCACCGAGATAATATATGTTTTACAAAACAAGATGGTTATTATTATTATTGTCAACTTTTTACCGGGGTTTACCGCTACACCGGTTACCGTGACAACCCTAGTGTGCTAGCTGGCTAGCTACACTTAGCTATGTGCAGTACATCCACTCTACACAAGGCACATTCTGGCTTAATTCACAAGTTGTGTCAAATAAAACTAAAATATCTCAAAAACTAAACCTCAGATCTGTCATGTTAAGACATTTTGTGAGAGATGAGATGAAGCCAAAGAGTTTGATGTATAATATGCAGGGTTTCCCCCGGCGCTTAATAAGCCTGGCAGCCCACCAGACTTTGCGTCATGCCCCGCCCCCCTCCCCGATCCTACCGTGTCTGCTGACACGAACAACGCAATGAAACTAGAGCCCTCCATCAGCTGATACTGGTGAGAAACAGCAGCGGAACGTGTGCAAACCCTCCACCCCCACTCTCACGGAGGAGTTTTATAAACTGTGTGATGGTGGTTCTTGTAGTTTTATAAACTGTGTGATGGTGGTTCTTGTAGTTTTATAAACTGTGTGATGGTGGTTCTTGTAGTTTTATAAACTGTGTGATGGTGGTTCTTGTAGTTTTATAAACTGTGTGATGGTGGTTCTTGTAGTTTTATAAACTGTGATGGTGGTTCTTGTAGTTTTATAAACTGTGTGATGATGGTTCTTGTAGTTTTAGAAACTGTGTGATGGTGGTTCTTGTAGTTTTAGAAACTGTGTGATGGTGGTTCTTGTAGTTTTAGAAACTGTGTGATGGTGGTTCTTGTAGTTTTAGAAACTGTGATGGTGGTTCTTGTAGTTTTAGAAACTGCTAATTACACTGAAGCAAACATCTCTGCTGTGAACTACATTTACTGTGAATCTTAGTTCCTTCTGCTGTTCATTTTCAAACAGTTAATTTTTCCTGCTCCAGAGTTGAAATTTCCGATGAGAAAGTGAACGCACCATTAGCTATGTAAACAAAAACTAAACTGTCAAGCTAACGTTATCTTAAACCGTTTATTTTGCTGCTGGAGCAGATTAAGATGCCTCATACCCAGATCATTGTTGCTGGTTTCATCATCACCCAACCGCCCATCGCATTTAGTGAAGTGAAGCCAAACTTTAGAGCGCATTTGCTTTCTTCTAGTCGGAATTTCTTAGTTCCAAGGAGAAAGCAAACACGCCATTAGCTGAACGGAAGCAAACATATCAAGCTAACCTTATCTCAAACATTTTATTTACCTACTGGAGCAGATTAAGATGATGATGCCTCACTCAGATCGCTGTTCCTGGTTTCATCACCACCCAGTTACCCATCCTAGTTAGTGAAGTGGAACCAAACTTCAGAATGCTTCCTCTCTGCCGTGCTGCTTTGTTTACAACTCGCCCACAGTGACTCACAACATTACGCCCTTGTGCCGGCGCACGGCACGAGTATCGAAACAAGGCACTGTTTCAAATGACGTGAGTCGGTACTCAGTCAATACTATGGAATTCAGTCGGTGCCATAAAAAGTACTGAGTTCTGTACCCATCCCTAATACCGATATTACTTTGTAATGCCAAAATCAGCCGATAATATTGTTAGACCGATTAGGGATGTAGATAGTTAACCGGTTAACTGCCATTAAGGTCATCGGTTATAACAGCTTTGTCACATGTCATCCTTCAACTGTGCTTGTGTTTGATTTAGTTGCAGTTGAGTTGTATCACAGCGGTATTGAACAGCAGCTCAGTTATCACGAGCATTCAGTCAGGTCAACAACACACTTCCCTCTCACTCACGGTTCAGTCAGGCCACACCTGCATGTCGCTAAGCTCACCTGGGAAAGGTGAAGTTAACTCCCCTCAGCAACTGCTACAACATATTTTGTAGGAGGAGCTTACTGTTAACCGACTATTAATCGTTAAGGGCGTCAGTGACCGGTTAAAGACATTTTGGAAAACGTGCAGTGCCCAAGACCAATGATATCGGACATCTCTACTTGTTTCTGATGATTACCTTGGCAAAAGTTCCACTGAAGTAAGCCGTGCTTCAGAGTAGGAGCAGACTGATATATTGGGCCGACGTTTACCTTTTTTTGTATCCCCGGGCAACCCGGGGCTGTTGCAGCATTAAATTTAAATGTGTATTACGTTCCTGAATAATACCTGCATGATAAATATATATTTTCAACTAAAATATCTTTTTATTTATTTTATTTTATTTTTTAACCAGTTTTGAATAACGACATTTGTTGTCTCGGGAGACTAGCTCAAGAACACTTTGAGAATGTTTCGAGACCTTTTAAATACCCATTCTATAATGCTGTTTATAGTAATCCTCTTAATTTCTATTACATTTTTTTTAAATAAGCTAAACACTTTATTTTCTGCTGTTTTCAGGATAACATGAGTGCTGAGAACTGGTGTGTGTGTGTGTGTTTGTGTGTGTGTGTGTGTATGTGAGTGCGTGCGTGCGTGTGTGTGTGTGTGTTGGATAGGAGTGCAGCGGAGTGCATATTCTGAGCTAGTATTCAGTCCTAGAAAGGAAACATCATCCAGGCTTTAGCCTGCAGAATCAGCTGTGTAATGTCTGAGAAGTAGCCAGCCAGCGTAGCACGTGCTGCTGTTGCTACTCCATACCGCCTGGTCCTTCAGCCCAGGGTAAACTGAAACAGCTCAGATTAATATTAATCCCTCCTAATGCAGAGGCTCATGATATAGTCATTAGTTGACTTGAGACTAAGCCGTCCCACCTAACTACTGTGATTTATTAAACACACACAGAGGATTTGCTGGCTGGGTATAAAGCCAGCATCCCAGCTAAAACACTGGTTTCAGCCTATTAATACTGATGAGCTGTGCTGTGAATGGCTCCATTTAAATGAGCGGTTTACACACCATCATGATGGTAGCAATGCATGATGGGATGAGATCTTCACTGAGGCGTTGCTTTGTTATTTACAAGCAGTTAAACGAAACACGTTCATAAGTATGGCTTTATCTAAAGTTTCTGTTGTTGAGCTGTCGGTGGCTGCAAGACTAGGTTCTAGTTTCTGGCTCCTCTTTGGCCGAGTTTCGCTCCTCTGATTATTTATAAAGAAAAGGTTTTTACAGTCAAACAGCATCAGTTCAGTGTTTGTGCACACACAAGTTCAGCCTCTGCCTCTGGGCGAGGGGAAACAGTCGAGTCGGCTTGTACAGTTCCTGGTTTCTGGAATCCCCTCCATCCCCACGAGAACGTCATTAGTGGAGAGCTGAAGGAATGCAGCAGGTGAAACAAATAAGGACGCACACACACACACACACACACGCACACGCACACACACACACACGCACACGCACACACACACACACACACACACACGCACACGCACACGCACACACACACACACACACACACACACACGCACGCACACACACACACACACACACACACACACACACACACACACACACGGTGGAACAGTTGGTAGCATTGTTGCCACGTAGCAAAAAGGTTGCAGGTTTGAATCCCAGCTCCAGACCTTCTGCGTGGAGGTAATATATATAAATATATATATATTTTAAGGGTGAGAATTTAACACGTTTAATATGATTAATTAATTAGAATTAAATGTTGCATTAAAGAAATTAACCCCTGAACCCTTGTGTGTCCCTCAATTGGGGGCCGAACAAATCTAGCATCATAATTTATGCCCTTTATGTTAGGGATGTAAGGAAATATCGATAAGGCAATATATCGCAATATCTTTTCCTGCTATATTATATCAATATTTAAAAGCCATGTATCACATTTTTGGAAGAATTTACATTTATTACATTTATTTTTTTCCTTTGGTGCAATTCAAACGCTGACCGCTAGTTGGCAGCAGTGTGCAGTGGGTTTTGTTTCCACCTCTGTTCTGGTGCAGATACCTCATGTCAAACATGTTTGGTATCAGCTTGCACTGTTTACTGAATTTTCCTATAATAAATTCAGTCTAAAAAATTGCTAGTATTTTCTGACTGAATGTATCGCAATAAATCATATTGTCTCCCCTGTATCGCCATACGTATCGCATCGCCAGAATTTCACCAATACACATCCCTACTATAAATATCATCAGGCTGCACCTGGGCTACAGGAACTATGAACGGTTCGTAGGTCCACAAAACAAAGGTTCATCGTGAACCTTTTTTATGGGCTCCAAACACAATTAAATGAATCATGACAAGTCTCTCCTCATAAAGAAAAGAAAGAAAACCAAATTTTTTTTACTATGTTTTGTAGTTGGTAGAAAGCAGGAAGGCGGTAACCTCATCCATGTAAACTTTATTAGAGCAAGAGGGGCAAACATACATGCTGCATTCATCTTGTCACCCTCAAAAGAACTTCCCCTGAACTCTGCACTACACCTCTATACACACTGCCTGTCCCAACAAATGTCTCCACCTGGATTTACCTGAGCAGAGAGGTAGTAGCCTCCTATTGGATAATTACTGCATGGGCGATTATCTTTCAGCCGCAACAAGTTAATTAACCCAACTGGTGCAACGACCTGTTCTCATTTCTTAAACAACCATGTGGAAAATCCCATCTGGTGGTGGAAAAGCTGTTAGTCTGTATGAGAAGGGTCAGGTCATTGGCCTACATCCAGCAGAGAAAACATCTAAGGAGGTTGCAGAAACAACTACACCTGGGTTAAGAACTGTCCAACGCTTTATTAAAACTGGAAGGACAGTGGGGACCCATTGTCTTCGAGGAAGGAACGTGGCTGGAAATAAATCCTGAATGATTATGATCAGCAATCACTAAAGTGTTTGGTGCAAACAAACTGAAGAAAAAATTCCAACAAAACTTTAGTGGGGGACTAGATTATTGGGTGGCGACTTTTTTTTTGTCCGCGTATATGTATACATGACACACACACTCACACTCACACACACTCTCTCTTTTTACATGAGAAGTTTTCTCCCAACATCCTCGCTGGTGTCTAGAACTCCTAATTTAATGTTTGGACTTGGTTGGTAACCAATCGCTTGAAGAAATCTGTAAAATGCAAACAAATTGATCAACAATTTAGACATCTTGTGAATAAATGATGAAAAATTGAAGGACTGTTGCAGTTTGCAGCTGATGTGCATCATGTGACCTGTCCATCATGCACACTGTTTAATGTGATTTTCAGCTGAAAATGTCTGGATGCCAGGCAGAGACCTGTGGTTTGGCGAGGTGTCTGGTAAGAAGACTCATTCTAGATCAACAGGACATTTAAATTCATGGATATTTTACATACCCTAATAAAGCGTCAGAATACAGACAGAAACGCAGCAGGCAGCACTGCTGTGAAGACAGTCTGGAGTTATCCTGCTGAGTCCAGATTATACGCAGCTTTACATGTTAATCCACCGATCATCAGATCCTACTAACCCTGCTACTTCAGCTGTATGCTCAGATTATCCAGTCACTTTTTCTTTGTTTGGTTCACACTGCCTCTCTTCTGTTCCCGTTCAGCAAAGACTCCTGGGATTACCACGATGGCACAGACAAGAGATGGAGTGAAAATTGTGGTTGTTGAGACGGATGATTATAACCTAACAGAAAATCACCGCTTCACTAAAATAGTCATTGTAAAAACGGTCATCCTAAACCCTGAGTTGCCCTAGTTAGACTTACCCCTTCTTTCCACCGGAGCCGTCGGCAGCACGTTACTGCAGCAGGACGTCATAGCTGCTGATAGGAACCGCTGTGGTCAACAGAACCTTTTCCACTGGAGCCGTCAGCAGCGCGAGTCGGCTGCATCTCAGGAGCAGCATGTCGCGGCCTTTATGCGCCGGTTCTATTTTGTACGCGCTACGCCTCTGAAACAGGTCAAGTTCGACATTTTTGGGGAAGGAAAGACAGGAAATCAGACGCAGAAATGGAGCGAAGCTTCCCGAGATTTTCAGAATGAAGAAACGTACTGCCTTCCAGTTGCTTTACTTTAAAAAAAAAGTTAATAACTGTGCGGCCCCGTGAGAAGTTATCACCTAGCTAGCGGTCTCCTTTGTTTTTCAGGTCTGTATTGGCGATTATAAAACAGACAGAACACACCTGGTTGGTGTTTAAAGTTTCAGTTCTGAGGTAAGGGGCAGCAGCAGCTCAGTAGGTAGTCAGAGGGTTGTAGGACCGATGGCGGCTCCTGGGACCAGCTGTTGTGTCTCTGGGCACCTTGCCTGCTGGTAGCTCAGCAACCTCGCCTCTGTTGGTGAGCCCCAGGTCAGCTGTGACTAAGTAGGGTTGTCACGGTGTGAAATTTTAACCTCACGGTTATTGTGACCAAAATTATCACGGTTTTCGGTATTATCGCAGTATTTTTTAAACATGTTATATTTTCAGACAACTAAATAAACTGTGTATATCAGGAAAATATTGTCCTCAGTTTGTGTCTAAATTTAGCCTAAAATGTGTTGTTTTGTAATTATGTTGTTTGTTTACATTTTTTCCCTTTAGAGTTTAAAATACCAATTTTTGCCCATAACTTCTTATGTTTTGTCTGTTTGATGTCATCATTTAAAAATATTAGATCAGATGATACTCAGTACTCACGTAGCCTTCTAATCAGATACTTGTTTACCCTTACTTGAGTAATAAACCCTATATCAGGAAAATATTGTCCTCGGTTTGTGTTCCAGTGAGCTTTGCAGATTTGGGAAAATGTCATCAGGCAGTAATCATTGTTAAATTCATAATTATTCTCGGAGAGAGACCAACTCTTATCTGCCCCTGGGAGCCCCGTAATGCATAGCGTCATTTCAACATGGGGGTGTCCGCGACACGGTTTACATGCAGGTAGCGGCGTTGCGGCTGCTTTATATAGCGACTCGTTGCATTCTTTCTCAACCCAAATCCTCGGATCACGCATTTTAGCTAAAACGCTAACGTTAGCTTGCCTTGCGTTGACTGTAGAGTTGTGGGTGATGGTCACGCAGATGTGTCATGAGATTTGAAGCGTTGCTGCCTTTCACAGACACTTTTTCTGCACGTGCTGCAAACAGGATAGCCGTCTTCTATCAACTGTCCCTCGGCATTCTTCAAATATCCAAAAAATGCCCGTACTTCCCACTTTGTCTTCTTTGAGGGATAATAAATGTCCTGAGCGCTGTCGTCTCCTCCTCTGGCCATTATTTCAGCTTTAGCCTCAAGAAAGTTTTGGTTGTAAACAACAAAGCGCGCATGTGCCGCCGGCAACTTCAGCAGATGATACGGTGGCTGGTAAGGGTCACCGCGCCTACACCGCAGCCACGGTAATCCACCGAGATAATATGTTTGTTAAAAAACAAGACGGTTATTATTATTGTCAACTTTTTTACCGGGGTTTACCGCTACACCGGTTACCGTGACAACCCTAGTTGTAGGTCATCACCATCAGTGTGTAAATGTGTGTGCGTGTCATTGAGTGTAAAGCACTTTGGCGTCTTCTGGCTCTGAAAGGTGCCACACATGTGCGGGTCATTTATCATTAACTTCCATGAGATTCAGGGCAAGTCGTTTTAACATTTAATCAGCAATCAGACCTCTGTAACTCCTGTTTTGCAAGTTGCAAATTGAGCAGAAAATGTTGCCCAAATATTATATAAAAGTCTATAGAAGGCAACAGTGTTCTACAAAATAGAGAGCTAAGATGTTTTTTTTCTTTCTGCTGATCCAAAAAACGATTCGATCCGTGACCAAAAACCGTGATATGATCCAAACCGTGACATTTTTCAACCGTCGCACCGCTAGTAGAAGCTAACTGTTAGCATTAGCAACTCCACCACACAGCAGAACTCCTCCAGGCTTGTGTTATTTGTGGAGATAAAACATCAACTTTGCAGAGCAACCAGAGTCAGTGGTAGTCGTGTTGCTGTTAGCCAATCAGAGGAGAGATATATCAGGAAGTAAGACTCCAGATCCTGTTGTGTTCTGCTCACCTGTTTCCTGAAATAGGAGCGCCAGAGCTTTTTTCCTCACAGATCGACTCCCAAGGCATTCATTCATACGAGAGACTGCTGCAGATGTGTTGAAAAACAAGAGAAGTTGATTGTAACAACTTTCTCTTGTAAAATCCAGGAGGAAATAAATGACTTGTGAGCTTCAGTAATGGAGTGGTCACATTCATCGGTAGTTTGTTTACGTTGATAGATACGTTTTCAGAAAGTTGGCCGTGTCTTCTCTCATTCAACACATCGAATTTGGTTTTTCTGTGGCTCAAACACGAGGTGTTTATTTCTGGATGGAGTTGACCTGATTAAGGTTTAGCTGAACTCTGCTGCTGTGACACCTACATGTATGAAAGCATAGCTGGTACATTCTGGTATTTTTGACTTGTTCTGTTGTACCTGAACAGGTGAATTAGAGAGTTCGGGTTAATGCAAATGCACACTGTTTCATAGGACCGATGAAGGAAAGCTGCTCTGCAGTGGTCATTAAAGCAGGATTTGGAAAAGTTTTAATTTCTCCGGGGCTTTTCAAATTGCCTGCTCTGGTTGTACTGAGACATTTGTTCAAGGCAACTACAAAATACCAATGTGGCCCCATGAAATGACCATATGGAGCCATAGAATTGTTTTGTCCTAATTGGCCCCTTCTGCAAGTGTCAATTTCATTCAGAGGAATCCAGGGACCCGGAGCAGAAATGGAGAGTGAATGAACCAAAGGTGGGGAGTGGATCCTGATGTTTATCAGACCTCTCCTGACAGACGGATAAACGGACTGTCTTGCAAGACTTTGTTCAGCAGATGAACAACAGAAATCTCTCTGGATTTCATTTAGCTGTGCTGGCCTTGTTAAAGCGTTGCTTTTCTCCTCAGCTTGAGAAGCACGGGCGCTGCAGCCGAGGACCTTGACTCCTAATTTTAGCAGCCAAAGAGGTCCGGATCAATAACCATCAGTGTTTGGTTGTGGGCCGCTGCGTCGGTCAGAGTCGGGGATTCACCTCTCCTCTGGCTGCTGCCTCTGTAGCGTCTCAGAAGATGGCATTCTGTGAACCATGTCACCACTGTGTGTGTGGGTGTGCGTGTGTGTTTATGTATGTGTGTGTGTGCATGTGTTTGTGTGTGCGTGTGTGTGTGTGTGCGCGCGTTTGTGTGCGTGTGTGTGTGCGTGTGTCTGTTTGGAAGCGTGTGTGTGTGCGTGCGTGTGTGTGTGCGTGTGTGTTTGTGTGTGTGTGTGTGTGTGTGTGTGTGTGCGCGTGTGTGCGTGTGTGTGTGCGCGCGTTTGTGTGCGTGTGTGTGTGCGTGTGTCTGTTTGGAAGCGTGTGTGTGTGTGTGCGTGTGTGTGTGCGGGTGTGTGCATGCAGGCGCGTGTGTGTACCTGCTGCCTGCTTACGGATGCAGGCTTATCCTATAAAGACTCATGATTTTATAACTCTACGTTTGTGTTCGTCACTCGGAGACGAGGCAGAAGAAGAGCTCCAGCCTTGTAGATGTCACCTTTGCATCAGCCGCCATCTTGGTTTTAGCCTGAGCATGCCTCCACACACACCTGGAGCAAATGATGCCACCTGTTTTTATTTTATAGCAAAGACCATTACTCACCCATCCATCTGCTTATCTGGGGATGGGTCACAGGGACAGCAGCCTAAACAGGGAGACCCAGAATTCCTGCTCCTCCAGGGAAATCCTAAGGCATTCCCAGCAGTCCCTCCAGCATGTCCTGCTTCTTGGGTTCATGTTCACCAGGGAGGCATGCAGAAGGCATTCTAATCAGATGCCCGAGCCACCTCAACTGGCTCCTCTCGATAACCATGACCAGGATTGGTGATCCACCCACTTGCATCACACACTGCGTAGGGCACCGAGTGGCCAGGCGGTCACCGGCCAATCGGGCTTAAAAAAGACTTCCATGACACGCATCTCCTAGATGTCACAGAGTGGATCTGGTAGATCGCACCCTGGAAGGCCCTGGACAAAACACGCGTCATGGTCAGCACAAGACACACATCCAGCACCTGCGTCTGCGGCAGTTAAACCAGCATCTTAGGGTTGGTGGGTCAGTGGAAAGAGCATCTGTCCTTATCCCGGTTCTCCTTGTCAGCAGTAATATATTTCCTTCTTTTTTAGCTTTAGCTTGTTTTTGAACCCTTTATTTAAAATATCAGGACTAATTTTTTACTTCATTTATTTAGCCAGCTGAAGCAGCTTTTGAAATATATTTTAGTTTTACTGATTTATATTTTAAGACCTTTGAATTTGGTCATTTCCAAGCATCAATAGGCTCTGGACGGGACGCAGAAATCTCAGTGATCTACTCTGCTCACCTCACATGCTTCAGCTGGCTAAGTAAACGAACAAAGTCAAATAAAAACGATTACTTCTTATGTTTTTACCAGTTTACAAATAAATCCCTGAGGGCACGGCCATATTCCAAGATGACAATGCCAGGATTCATCGGGCTCAGATACTGGAAGAGTGGTTCAGGGAGCATGAGACATCGTTCACACATGGATTGGCCACCACAGAGTCCAGACCTGAACCCCGTTGAGAATCTTTGGGATCTGCTGGAGAAGGCTTGGTGCAGCGAGATCTTGGTGAAACATTAATGCATCACTGGGTGGAACTAAATCTGCTGACGTTGCAGAAGCTTATCAAAACAACACCACAGCGAATGTGAGTCGTAATCAAAGCTAAAGGCGGCCCAACCAAATATTAGTGTGTGTGACCTTTAATCTTTGGCCAGGCGGTGTAGGATCTTACTAGCTGCTTTTATGGCTGGCCCTTCAGCACTTTGACATGAATTAGTCTGAAAATGTCTTTATAAATAAAAGTTGAAACAAAACACTTCCTATTGGAAATGTTTTTATCACGAGCACCTCGTCCAGTTGGCGTAACTAAAGTGTTTGGTGTCTGGCTCAAGGACACCTGACTAAGGTGTGACAGGCGTGGGATGGTACTACCAACTCTGCTGTTGTTTGAAGACGTCGTTACGCCAGCAGCCGTTTCCACTCGGGGACCAAGCCGTAGGCTCCAATCCTCTCTTGCTTTCATCAGATGTTTGTTTTTGATGTTTGGGGTACCTGCGGACCACAGGTGTGTTATTCATGACGGCAACATTACTGCCCTCTCTGATTGGCTCTCCAGGTACCTATTGTTTTTATTTATTTACTGTCTGTTCACGTGCACCCGCCATTCACCTCCTGTGCTCTAAGCCTTTCTGCTCCACTGCCAATGAATGTGCATGTGTTAAAGATGGAGTCCGTTTGCTTCATCCTACGATGCTCTCCTGGGGGCTGAGGTTTACCCCTGCCTCCCTTCCCCATCTCTGCTGGGGTCATTTGGAGATGTAATCCACACATGGCTGGATCCTCCAGCCTGAGCTCTGAGCAGACAGATTGGGCTCCGGTGTGGTGAAGGTAGATGGGATTAGGCTCACGCTGAATCCTAACAGGCTCATTTCATCAACCCTTTTTACCAATTAAGCTTTACTTGAGCCGGACTTGTGTGCATTCCTAAATCAGGAATGGTACCCAGCACACCCAGCAGTCAGAAGGAAACATACGCCGCAGAATCAGCCGCGTTAATCCTGGCTTTTTTCTGGTTTTGGTCAATGTCAGACAGAGGTCAACCTTGTTATAGAGTGATTGCCTCGCCTCGCCAGGCCACGACTGCCGCCGTCGTTATTTATTTCTCTGCTGAAGCCTGTGAGATTGAGTTGGAGAGCTGAGCCTGTATTTAGACTTTATTTAAGAAGATTGGTGTCGGCCACAGACCAACTGCTGCAGCCGCCCCCCGCCCCGTTCTCCGATGGCCAGCCGGATCAATACAGCACAATTGAGTTTTCCAATCTGTGGTCTTTGGAAACGGAGCCATGGCACTTACAGGGTGATCGCCTGTGATGAAGTCTTCATCAGGATCTATCGACGGGTTGATTTGGGAGCGCTCCTTCCACTCTCACGACATCATTTCTCCACTGTAAAGTAACGGGGGACTAAAACCCTCCCGATAAAGTTTTCTGGCTGCTGGTGCTCAGATAAGTTTTTGTTCACTGAAAGTCGGATTTTGTTGGTCTTTTCAGTGAAAAATGCATTATTGTGTGCAGCTCTTGGTAAATTGTCGCTTTTCTCACCGTTAAATAAAAAACTTATTTAAAAGGGGCAAAAATAAAACACCAGATCAAAGATGTTGAGGAGTCTAAAGGATTTAGTTTGAAAAACAAATCAATGAACGGAGTGTGGTTCTGATCCAAGGATGGTAACTAACAACTGTAATGTCCAAACAGGCCGATGGGGTGTTGGGTATCACACGCTAATGCCCAGCGCTCACGTGCACGCCTCCACATTCCCCTTCACTCTTTTGATGTCCAACTTGTTTGTCTTCCCGGCAGCTGATGCCGTTTTCTCGGTATTCCTGAAACGCTGTGAGTCGGCACTTTTCCTCGTTGCTTCTCCTGCTTGGTATCACGAGACCCAGAAATGGAGGAACACTGCAGACCTGAGTGAATCTGATAATTCTGGGTTTCAGATCAATTTGATCAGGATGAATAAAGGATATGATTATAAATCCAGATGTATTGATGACTCTGCCTTATCTTTTCTTTTTCCGTAGAGCTTTCCGATATCGAACCCAACCTCTTCCTGAGACCCTTCCTGGAAGTAGTCCGATCCGAGGACACCACCGGACCAATCACAGGCCTCGCTCTTACCTCCGTGAACAAGTTCCTCTCCTATGGCCTCATTGGTAAGAAATGCTGGTTTCCCTTGCTTCATCATGATCTCAAGTTAAGCCCTCAGCAGACGTTCAGGTCGGAGCCGAGGGCTCAGCAGCTGTTCGCCTTCAGCTCATAACAACACGACTTTGTTCTCATTAGTTCTTCGTAATGTTTTTGGTGGAAATCCAGTTTTCTTGAGCTGGTTTTTCACAGCAAACATGAAGTCTTGTTTGAATGGAGGCACACTTTCTGTTTCTCATTCAGACCTGCGTAGGAATTCACTATATTAAAGGAATCTTTGCAAAACAGTTTCACATTTTCCTCATAATTATTATTTTACCATGCTTGATGGAACAAGCCACTGCCCATTACCCACATCCAGAGAGAGGAAGTAAATCCTGGATGAAGCTGTAGGTTGTTAGGGTCAGACTGAAGGAAGCAGAGGGCCTGTCCTGTGAGTTAGTGCCATCTGCTGGCTGTGAGAAAAGCCAGAAAGTCTTTTTAAAGTGATTCTTGTTCTTTCTCTGTCTTGGATTCAGTGTTTTATGCATCAGCAGGATGATGTAACAGGACGTCGAACGTGGGCTGAGAGCAAAGCTGTGTGAGGTGGTTAATGAGTTCTGCTGCAGTGTTTGCATTGCTTCTGGGCCGTTCAAGGTTAAAGGGTAATGTACAGACATCCCTCTGAGAATCAGAGGGCTGCAGTCATGGTCCCACCTCCATGGATCCTTCAGGGGTCTGAGGTCTCCTGGATCAGAGGGAGGAGTAGATAGTGTCAGAGCTTTTGTCTGTTCCTGCAGCTCCTCCTCTGGTTTCTGTTGTTCAGAGTGAAATCATCTCTGACCTCCGAGAACTCATCAGACGTTTTCCTGTCAGCTGCTGTGATGAAACACTAACGTTTCACCTGGACTGCAGCGTTCTGTCATTTTCAGGTTGACCTGTTCAGTTATCATTGGTGCTGGATCATAATGCGATGAGGACAGGAGAACAAGCCCACGGTTGTGTTTTTATCAGAGCAGAGTGCAGCTCCAGAGCTCTTTGTGTCGCCGGCTCCTCTCCTGTTGCCCGCCCGCCCGCCCACTCACACCATGTCGGCTCGATGTGGCAGCTGCTTCAACCCCCTGTTGATTTTACCGTCATACCCTCAGGCAGTCACCACAGCGAGCCTCTCCTCTTCCTCAGTGTTATTTTAACAATGCCCCCCACCCCACCCCCACAGACCGTGTGCCAAGAGTAGGATTAGTGTTTTATATCACTACTGACCCCTCCACACACACACACACACACACACACGCACACGCACACAACTCTAGATCTTTGCCTCCATGCTTGTTGCTCTTTGCTTTGGGTGCTGGTGGTTTCAGTCACACTCAGCCAGCTAACCAACTGCTAGTGCTAACCCACCCGTAGGTCAGGCTGCTGATATGTTTTGATCATGTGATCCAGCCTTATCTGCAGTCACCGTAAACCCTGAACCTCGTATCTTCTCTGTATGACCGAGTCTTCCTGGTCCCTACCTCCCCCTCCTCCCATCCCTCCTCCCTCTCCCCCTCTACCTATTAGTTAATGAATTGCTGCTCTCGGGGGCGATGGGAAAGGAAAACAGGCTGGCTCCAGGCAGATAGCTGCCCAAGCTCTCAGGTTTCAAAAACACCAGCTCCTGTTGCTCCGTCAGCCAGTTCGTCTCAGGCTGCCTCCAACAAAAGCCACATCTGGTGGTTGGGTCTCCACCGGGCTGGAGATGTCTTTTATTTCTGTCCTAGCTGCTGTAACTCTCATTAGAGCTGGTGTTTACCGCCCGTTTAATGCATTTGAAGCTGATTTTGTTGGATCTAAATAGTTTGATTGTGATGTGAAACCCTTCAGGTCTTCCTGATCTGCTGAGGTCTTCATTATTCTGGAATAGCGGGAGACATGGCCGGCCTCAGGGACGATCTGTTGGATGAATAAACTAATTCATCTCTTTCATTTCATCACCAAATCTTCCTTTTTAGGCAAAAACGCCAACACCATCCACTTCCTTCTGATGTTTAACTACAAACAGTAGATTAATAATTAGCAAAGAAAATTTTTCAGAACATTTAATTGTAGAATCCAGAAGAGACATCAGCGACCTGTTTCCAGCCCGGTCTGTCCTCCAAACCTCGAGTCTTTAGTTGTTTACATGTAAACAAACGTGTTTGTTGTGTCCTCAGATGCTAACCACGAGGCTGCAGCCGAGGCCATTGAGAACATGGCCGATGCCGTCACGCACGCCAGGTTTGTGGGAACAGACCCCGCCAGCGACGAAGTGGTCCTGATGAAAATCCTGCAGGTATTCCAAACTCAAACCGTTTCCTAGCTACAGTTTGTCCTCCAGCAAGCCTGCTTCTGAGGCTCTGAAGGCCTCTGGTTGAAGGATAAAGGTTCGTCAGACAGTTGAACCTGTCCGACAGTCTGGATCAAACCGGTTTGGAGGTTATTGCGGGGCTTCTCCACCCTGATCTTCTGCGCCCCCCTATCCTGCCTGTTTTAGGTGTTTCCCTGCTCTCACACACCTGACTTGAACGAGTGAGTGATTAACAGGCTGCTGCAGCACTCGATGGTGCGCTGAAGCAGAGATACTGAAAACATGCAGGACCAGGTTTAATAAACCCGGTTAGGGTTTGGGCCAAACAAGCACAACTGGGTTCATAAAAGGAACTACTCAAAGAAGAGACCTGGAATAGACTACAGGCAGCAAGGCAGAAAACTCTAGAGCAGAGGTCCAATCCTGGTCCTGGAGGGCCAGAATCCAGCATGTTTTAGTTGTTTTACATCTTCAGCTCACCTGATTTCAATCAGCAGGTGATTAACAGGCTAATGCAGAGCTTGATGAGCTGCTGAATAGATGATTCATCTGCTGAATCAGGCAGGTGTGTTGGAGCTAGGGCTGGGCGATACGGACCAAAACTTATATCTCAATATCTTTTAGTTGAATTCCGATACACGATATATGGGAATGAGCTCCCCTGTCTTGCTGGGAGGGTTTCAAACACTGCCATCCTCTTCTGGAGACCGTGGCGCGCTGCTGCGCAGCATTGTTTATTCTGTTATTGTTACTGGTACTTGTCTTGCGATGTGAAATGCTTGGTCTCAGATTTTGTAAGAGAAATGATAACATTTCCCCCCAAAATGCGAATTACATGTGTTTTTTTCTTCTTCATTATACATTTAATGGCTGGTGCGACTTCAGAGCGACTTATAGTCCGGAAAATACGGTACGTTAAAAATATTGAAAACTTGCTCAAAGGAAAATATATTTTCATTAAGGAAATACCTTATAAACTTACCGATTTCATACCTTTTTATTCACAGAAAGATAGTTTTCATGAAAATGCGCCGCAAACCTCCACACAAACTTCGTGTGAGCTTCAGGTCGCTGGTGTTCCACAGAGTTAACTCCGGTTGTAGCTAGGTATCTACCTCCATTAGCTTAGCTCCCACCTCCACGTTAGCTTTGGGTTAGCTTCAGGTTAGCTTGTAGCTAGTTCGACCGGGTGTCGTCATTTGATCCCAGCCTTGCAGCCCCACCCTCAGCTCTACCTCTCTTCCCTTTTGTGGAATTGTCTGGGCTTGACGGAACCTGTAACACTGTCAAAATGGCGGTGGTGGCCACCTCCCAAATTTTCCTCAAAGTGTTATTGGAGCCTATGGAAACCCTTTCTCTCTCTCTCTCTCTCTCTCTCTCTCTCTCTCTCTCTCTCTCTCTCTCTCTCTCTCTCTCTCTCTCTCTCTCTCTCTCTCTCTCTCTCTCTCTCTCTCTCTCTCTCTTTCTCTCTCTCTCTCTCTCTCTCTCTCTCTCTCTATGTATGTATGTATATGTGTATTTATATGTATGTATATGTGTATTTATATGTATGTGTGTATATTTATATGTATGTGTGTATATATGTATGTATGTATATATATATATATATATATATATATATATATATATATATATATATAATACATATATAATACATATATATGTCAATGGTTAACACACACACACACACAGTTGAGAGCTAGAGGTGTATCAAATGCCCCACAGGCACTTTTTAATTATATATTTATAATTAATGTAAAATTATTTTAATTTCATCTAGAGGTGGCCATATCATATTTCTTGTCCAGAAAAATAAATATATCATGTTAAGCTAAATTAATGGTGATATAATTGCATCTAGTGAAGGTCACATGGGTCATGTACCGTGGAGGTATTAGTTATCAGGGCAAACATGGCTGGAGTCTAACAGTATTGGCTCATATCAGCGATTCTACTGTAATGACTCAGAGTCTCGGGTTGCTCTTTTATGAGTATTATTTTAGGGCTACTGTCGCCATAACCCACGCCTTACAGACTCTTAACTTTTTCAACAGAATAGCTCATAACGGAGTATTTACTAGCATAGCGTAACCGGAAAAATAATGGAACTGGAACAAAATTTCTCACCCATTGAACTTGCCTTCAAAATAAAACGTTAACCCTTTAGTTTACTATTCAAACCCTTACATTACGTTTGAGGTCATTTGGCCACTCCGGCTATCCGTAGATGTTTCCCGATTACACAGGGGAGGGAGGGGTTTGGCCAGTGTTTCCAACTCAGCGACTTTTGGGGGGAACTTGAGCTACTTTCAGTCAAAAACAGTTGGCAACACTGGGTTTGGCTTGTTTCTCCAGCTCCAATTCAATTCAATTTAATTCGATTTTATTTATATAGCGCCAAATCACTACAAGAGTCGTCTCAAGGCACTTCACATAATAAACAGTCCAATCCAGGTCAGTTCATTAAGCCAATCAGAAAAAAAATGTTTCCTACTGTATATAAGGAACCCAGCAAATTGCATACAGTCACTGACTAGTGTCAGTGTCAGAGTCTTTACAGCAATCCTCATACTAAGCAAGCATTTAGCTACAGTGGAGAGGAAAACTCTCTTTTAACTGGAAGAAACCTCCAGAGGATCCTGGCTCAGTATAAGCAGTCATCCACCACGACTCACTGGGGATCGAGAAGACAGAGCATACACACACACACACACACACACGCACGCACGCACGCACACACACATGCACACACACACACACACACACACACACACACACACACACACACACACACACACACACACACACACACACACACACACACACACGCACACACACACGTGCGCGCACACACACACACACACACACACACACACACAAAAAGCAATGTGTCTATGGTTACATTGTGATTTCTTAGTAAATATTCTATTTGGTGAGAGATAAACTTTATTGTATTTATCCTAGTGGATCTATAATTAAACGGGTAAAGTAGCAGTAGCACATCAGGAGAGGGAGAATGTTTAAGTGGTTAGCAGCAGTGTGCTAGACGATGGCCCCCTCCATGAGGCCACCACAGCTCAGCAGAACATCATTGTAGCTTCTTCTGGGGAGAAAAACACTTAGAGAAAAAATAAAGTTAACAGCTGAAATAGCAGGAAATAATACAGTTAAAGAGCAGATTGTAGAAGAAAGTAGTCGAGTGTGGAAAGGGGTCAGTGTGTCCTCCAGCAGTCTAAGCCTATAGCATCATAACTACAGAGATAACTCTGGATAGCCTAGCCTTTGTAGATGGAGGCATGTTGGAGTCAGGGCAAGGGAGAGTCGTCTATAACGACTGTACACTCCACCTCCCTCTACTCCCCTACTTGTCCAGATCTGTGCTAACATCAGATTTTAACCATAGGCCCTATCAAATAAAAATGTTTTAAGCCTAGTCTTAAAAGTAGACAAGGTGTCTGCCTCACGGACTAACACTGGGAGCTGGTTCCGCAGGAGAGGAGCCTGATAACTAAAAGATCTGCCTCCCATCCTACTTTTAGATATTCTGGGAACCACCAGTAAACCTGCAGTCTGAGAGCGAAGTGCTCAGTTAGGAGCGTATGGAACAATCAGATCACTGATGTATGATGGAGCTTGATTATTAAGAGCTTTATATGTGAGAAGGAGGATCTTAAAATCTATTCTGAATTTAACAGGCAGCCAATGTAGGGAAGCTAAGACAGGAGAGATATGATCTCTCTTTTTAATTCTCATCAGAACTCTAGCTGCAGCGTTTTGGACAAGCTGAAGACTTTTAACTACATTCTGTGGACTTCCTGAGAGTAATGAATTACAGTAATCCAGTCTTGATGTAATAAATGCATGAACTAGTTTTTCAGCATCACTCCTGGAAAGGATGCTTCTAATCTTAGCTATATTCCAAAGGTGGAAAAAGGAAATCCTACAAACCTGTTTAACCTGGGATTTGAATGACATGTCCTGGTCAAAGATAACACCAAGGTTCCTTACTTTCTTCTCTGAGATTAATGTAATGCCATTCAGGTCAGGTGATTGACTAAGCAATTTCCTTTTCTGGATTTCTGGTCCAAAGATGAGAACTTCAGTCTTGTCTTGATTTAAAAGCAAAACGTTTTTTTTATGTCCTCAAGACAAGCCTGTAATCTACCTAACCGATTAGGTTCATCAGGGTTAATGGATAAATATGAGTATCGTCAGTATAACAGTGGAAGTTTATCCCATGCTGTCTAATGATTTTACCCATTGGAAGAATATATATATATATATATATATATATATTAGGGCTGTCACGGTAACCGCAAAAATGAAATATCGCAATATGAAGAAACCCACCGCGCTGCATCATGGGCCACCGCGATTACTGAACGTGATTCAACTCAATGATGCTTGTTGAGAAGGATGGCTGCACTGGTATCAAAACGAAACGTTACTTCGCTCCTTTTGGAGCACTTTGGTTTTCAGTACGTCAGCTGCTGCGCAGCCAGAGTCCTTGGCCGGGACAGAGCTGCCACCAGCGGCCAAAAAATAAACAAAATAAACGCTCGGAGACCTGCTGAAGTCCCGGAAAAGCACTGCTTCTGCAACCGTCCCGAAGAGAGCTTGAGCTGAGCTGGAGCTCACTCGCTACCTGCAGGAGGAATGCATCCACCCTAAAGAAACCCCCCTGACATGGTGGAGCAACAACCGGGAGAGATTCCCTTTGCTCGCCAGAGTCGCACGCAAGTACGTGTGCGTTAAAGTTTCGCACTCCCCCTCATTTTCTCTCTTTTATGTTTGTTTGTGACCTCTCCTCCTGAATCAATATGTCTGGTTAAGTGCAACGAGCGCACCATCCGAGAGGGTTTTCAGTGTTGCTGGAAATGTTGCCACCCTTCACAGATCCTCTCTCAAACTGTATATGGTTAACATGCTGGTTTTCCTTGTGGGTAACAATACTCAATCTTTTGTCGCAAATACAGGTTCTGAGGACCCTGTTGTTGACACCAGTTGGAGCCCATTTGACCAACGAGTCGGTTTGTGAGATCATGCAGTCCTGCTTCAGAATCTGCTTTGAGATGCGCCTCAGTGGTGAGTTGATGCGTGTGTGTCTGACCTGCTTAAGGTCTTTTCAAATAGAGCTTAAAGGCATAGCAATTGATGTTTTACTTCCGAGTGGATCACATCAACTATTGGTCCACAAAAATGTCAATTTCTGGTGAAGCCCATCCTGGGTTAGTTTTCACTTCCTGCGCATGCGTACTCTATGCACCCCTGCACTCTCATGAAAATCAGGAAGAGGCTATCGCGGTCCAGTCCACTCCCCACAGATGCCGCTGTTGCCGGTTTTCTGCTCGAGAGGTAAGCTAACGTTCAGCATGCTATTTTTAGAGCCTGTTATTACACATTAAGGCCGGCAGCTACTTGTAAACAGGCGCTGGGAGAGTGTTGCGCAACGTGGAGAGGGTGGTTCTTTCCTGAAATTCAGAAACATCGATTGCTATACCTTAAAATAAAGGGTCTTTAAACCGTTAACGAGAACAAATCAAACTTGTGTTTTTTTAAATTCATCATTTATGATCCAATAATCTAAAAATTCATTTAAACCTGGAAGTATTAAACTCTAAATATTAGAGACAATGTGTAGTTTTTACCATTCATCTCTGGAAATATCCATCAAAATGTTGTTGAAAATGAATGAAATGATTTGTTGTTGAACAATATTGGCAGCTTCATAACATATAACCATAGAAATAAGGTCTAAAATACATGGGAGTGGGTCTAAGTCTCTGGGCGACGCCACATTAGACGCCTTGTTTCCTTCTACGGAAGCCCATGAGGACAAAATGCATTTACTGATTTGTAAAAAATGGTTACAAAACTTTCACCATTCTTAAATGTTGTTGTTTTACACATTTACCTCCACTTGTTGCCACTGATGAAAGGGAGTCCGATGTCCTCGTTATTTTTGCTGAAGTTTGCACTCCCCAGGGCTTTTTGACCCTAATGGGCATCAGTTGGTAAAGTCTTACTTCAACACAAAAATACCGCTTGCTTGCAATGATTTAAGGATCTACTGCCCCCCATTGCCAGGAAAAATACACACTGTCACTTTACCGGATATTTTGTGTTTGTGGTGGTTATTTTTTTGGGTGGTGGTGGTGGTGGTGGGGGGGGGGGGGGGGTTAGTATGTTAGTTCTGATCTGTGGTTTTTTTCTGTATCTTCAGAGCTCCTTAGAAAGTCCGCAGAGCACACGCTGGTAGACATGGTGCAGCTGCTGTTCTCCAGGTAACCAGAGGAGGGGCGGAGGTGGTAACTCACAGCGCTTTGGTCAGGAATGTGCTAGGGACAGGCTTTTCAGGGTTACACACACACACACACACACACACTAAAGCTGGGTTTGAGCTTCTCACACTTCTAGAGCTCACATGGAAACAGGTTTTCTGTAAACCTCATAAACACGAAACGTCGTCGTCGTCGTCTTCCTCCGCTTATCCGGGTCCGGGTCGCGGGGGCAGCATCCCAACTAGGGAGCTCCAGGCCGTCCTCTCCCCGGCCTTGTCCACCAGCTCCTCCGGCAGGACCCCAAGGCGTTCCCGGACCAGATTGGAGATGTAACCTCTCCAACGTGTCCTGGGTTGACCCGGGGGCCTTCTGCGGGCAGGACATGCCCGAAACACCTCCCCGGGGAGGCGTCCAGGAGGCATCCTGACCAGATGCCCAAACCACCTCAACTGGCTCCTTTCGATCCGGAGGAGCAGCGGTTCTACTCCGAGTCCCTCCCGAATGTCCGAGCTCCTCACCCTATCTCTAAGGCTGAGCCCGGCCACCCTACGGAGGAAACTCATTTCGGCCGCTTGTATCCGCGATCTCGTTCTTTCGGTCATTACCCAAAGCTCATGACCATAGGTGAGGATTGGGACGTAGATCGACCGGTAAATCGAGAGCCTGGCTCTCTGGCTCAGCTCCCTCTTCCCCACGACAGATCGGCTCAGCGTCCGCATCACTGCAGACGCCGAACCAATCCGCCTGTCGATCTCCCGATCCCTCCTACCCTCACTCGTGAACAAGACCCCGAGATACTTAAACTCCTCCACTTGAGGTAGGACCTCTCCCCCGACCCGGAGGTGGCAAGCCACCCTTTTCCGGTCGAGAACCATGGTCTCAGATTTGGAGGTGCTGATCCTCATCCCAGCCGCTTCACATTCGGCCGCGAACCTACCCAGCAAGAGCTGAAGGTCAGAGCTGGATGAAGCTAGGAGGACCACATCATCCGCAAAAAGCAGAGACGAGATTCTCCTGCCACCAAACTCGACACACTCCACACCACGGCTGCGTCTAGAAATTCTGTCCATAAAAGTGATGAACAGAACCGGTGACAAAGGGCAGCCCTGGCGGAGTCCAACCCTCACTGGGAACAGGTCCGACTTACTACCGGCTATGCGGACCAAACTCACGCTCCTCTGGTAAAGGGACTGAATGGCCCTTAACAGAAAGCCACCCACCCCATACTCCTGGAGCGTCCCCCACAGGGTGCCCCTGGGGACACGGTCATAAGCCTTCTCCAAATCCACAAAGCACATGTGGATTGGTTGGGCAAACTCCCATGCCCCCTCCATCACCCTTGCAAGGGTATAGAGCTGGTCCACAGTTCCACGGCCAGGACGAAAACCACATTGCTCCTCCTCTATCTGAGATTCAACTATCGATCGGACCCTCCTCTCCAGTACCTTGGAGTAGACCTTTCCAGGGAGGCTGAGGAGTGTGATCCCCCTATAGTTGGAACACACCCTCAGGTCACCCTTCTTAAAGATGGGGACCACCACCCCGGTCTGCCACTCCCTAGGAACTGCCCCCGATGACCACGCAATGTTGTAGAGACGTGTCAACCATGACAGCCCTACAACATCCATAGCCTTGAGATACCCAGGACGAACCTCATCCGCCCCCGGGGCTCCGCCGCTGTGTAGTTGTTTGACTACCTCAGCAACTTCTGCCCCCGAGATCGGACAGTCCATCCCCAGGCCTCCCAGCTCTGGTTCCTCCTCGGAATGCGCATTGGTGGGATTGAGGAGCTCCTCAAAGTATTCCTTCCACCGTCCGACTATAGCCTCAGTTGACGTCAGCAGCTCCCCATCCCCACTATAAACAGTGTGAGCGAGTTGCTGCCTTCCTCTCCTGAGGCGCCGGACAGTTTGCCAGAACCTCTTTGGAGCCGATCGATAGTCTTTCTCCATGGCCTCACCAAACTCCTCCCACGCCCGAGATTTTGCCTCGGCAACTGCCACTGCTGCACCCCGCTTGGCTATCCGGTACCTGTCTGCTGCCTCCGGAGACCCACTGACCAGCCACGCCCTGTAGGCCTCCTTCTTCAGCTTGACGGCTCCCCGAACCTCTGGTGTCCACCAGCGGGTACGGGGGTTGCCACCACGACTGGCACCGGCCACCTTACGACCACAGCTAGCAACAGCCGCCTCGACAATCGCAGAGTGGAACAAGGCCCACTCGGACTCAATGTCCCCCACTGCTCTCGGGACGTGGTCAAAGCTCTGCCGGAGGTGGGAGTTGAAGACCGTCTTGACAGATTCTTCTGCCAGGTGTTCCCAGCACACCCTCACTATGCATTTGGGTCTGCCAGGTCTACGCGGCATGTTCCCTTGCCATCTGATCCAACTCACCACCAGGTGGTGATCAGTTGACAGCTCCGCCCCTCTCTTCACTCGGGTGTCCAAAACATACGGCCTTAGGTCAGATGATACGACTACAAAATCTATCATCGATCTGTGACCTAGGCTGCCCTGGTACCAAGTGTACCGGTGGGCATCCTTATGTTCGAACATGGTGTTCGTTATGGCCAAACTGCGGCTTGCACAGAAGTCCAATAACAAAACACCGCTCGAGTTCAGATTAGGTGGGCCGTTCCTCCCAATCACACCCCTCCAGGTCAAGCTGTCATTGCCCACGTGAGCATTGAAGTCCCCCAGCAGGACAATGGAGTCCCCTGATGGAGCACTATCTAGCACTCGTCCCAGGGACTCCAAAAAGGGTGGGTACTCTGAACTGATATTTGGCCCATAAGCACAAACAACAGTCAGGACCCGTTCCCCGACCCGAAGGCGCAGGGAAGCTACCCTCTTGTCCCCCGGGGTAAACCCCAACACACAGGCAGAGAGTCTCGGGGCTAACAAAAAGCCAACCCCAGCCCTCCGCCTCTCACCCGGAGCAACTCCAGCAAAGTAGAGTGTCCAACCCCTCTCCAGGTCTCGGGTTCCAGAGCCAATGCAACCGCACGAAACGATTTCTAAAAATGTCTTTACTGTAAAAGAATTTGAACAAATGAAGCTTAATATCTTTTAAAATCCTGTAAAAGACGGTTAGGGTCTCGTCTCACTTTTCACTCCTCTGATTGGAGCGTTTCTGTTCATCAGGCTGTTTTTACTCTTAAGATGATGAATGTCATTTTGCCTCGTTTGCCAGGTCACTGATTCACTAATGCCGTAACAGGATTTCTCCTCTGGCATTTAACACACACACACACACACACACACACACACGCACGCGCACGCACGCACGCACACACACACACACACACACACACACACACACACACACACACACACACACACACACACACACACACCACAAAGCATCAGAGTGCCGGTCACATTCAGTCACAGATGAAGGGAATGAGCCAATTCTGCTGCACACTGTATGATCTGCATATAGATGAAGGTGTTCTGTGCTTCAACAGTAATGCCCCCCAAACACGCACACACGGCACCTCGTCTCTACGTTGGCTTGTCTTGGAGCACAGCAGGACCACAAACGTCTCCTCAGAATTAAGTTACTTTTGTTTCCTCATTTTTAGTTTGTTTTTATTTTTCCAGCAGAAGTTTTTAAACCAGAGTCCTCCCAGAGAGCTGGATCTACTCTAGGTCTCCAGCATTCGTTTATGCCAGGCTTGTCGCTATTCGCTGACTCTCCTCCAAGCATTCTTGGCCTGATTGTATTTACTGCCAGCACCTTGTTATCATGCTCTCCTACACGATTTTACTGTGGCGGGATCAAAGATGTCAGCCATGCTCGTAAAGCAGGGCTCAGATTCAGAGGCTCCGTCCGCGTCTCCTCTCATCATGCTTGGTTTCAACTCCCAAGTCCACCCCCCCACCCCCACCCCCCCGCATGCCCACAGATGCTAGATAATAGAGATGTGAGTGCACCTCCCCTACACACACACTCACACAGAAGCTAATAATGAGACGTTCATCTCTTCAGGAGGAGTCTTGGATTGCCTGCTGAAGTTATTAGGCATGTTAATCTGTTGGACCCACAGATCATCCAATAATCATGGCTGCAAGACAACACTCTATTAACATGGAGTTAATGTCAGGAGGGGGTAGTGGGGGCCTTTTGTTAGGTGTGTGTGCGCACGCATGTGTGTGTGTGTGTGTGTGGGTAAGAGGGATGCTGCCTTCTGGTGACATCTCATTTTCCTGCTTAGCTGTAGAGTCAACAAAAAACTGGTGGCACCCACACAAACGGACGCACACACACACACGCACGGGTGCGTACACACATATACACACACATGCACACACACACACATGCACGGGCGCGTACACACACATACACACACACACACACGCACAGGTGCGTACACACATATACACACACATGCACACACACACACGCACGGGTGCGTACACACACATACACACACACACGCACACGCACGGACGCGTACACACGCATACACACACACATGCATACACACACACACACACACACGGACGGACGGACACACACGCACGGATGCGTGCACGCACGCACGCACACACACACACAGACGCGTGCACACACACACGCATGCACGGACTCGTGCACACACGCACACACACACACACGCACGGACTCGTGCGCACGCACACACACACACATTCACACACGTACGCACACACACACACACACACACACACACACACACACACACACACACACACGCACGCACGCACGGACTCGTGCACACACACATGCACACACACACACACACTCACACACGTACGCACGGACTCGTGCACACACACACGCACACACACACACAGTAATCAGGATCTATGCAGGCTCTTCGTGGTTCTGGATGAAAACTCTGAGCTTGGCGCTCTAACTGAACCTCCTCAGCAGCTGAAGCTTGTTACTCGTTTTGGATCATTTTCAGTTGGAACCGGACCGAACCGGTTCATACGAGTCTGGATTTTACATCCCATAGTTAAAGACCTGTAAAAGAGAAATCTATCCAACGGCTTTTAAACTCACATTTGGTTACTTTCTGATTGTCTGTTTTTCGTTTTAATGTTTTTTTCCAGACTGCCGCAGTTCAAAGAAGAAGCCAAGAGTTTTGTTGGTGCCAACATGAAGACGGTACCCCAGCTGAGATGATGGGTGTCTGTTTGTTGTGCCTGCTGATCACTGACTTGGTCCTTCTAGTCGTTATTGGGCTGAGTTTTGGTTTGGTTCTGTTTGCGTGTGTGGAGTCAGCTCTAGAAACAGCTGCCTGCATGTTTATCCAGCATTTACTAAAACCATGCCTGAACTGTTAGAACCCTGACAGGCTGGTAAACCCTTCCTCACCTCCCCTCAGCTCTGCTCTGCTCCTGCAGCCTCTCTTTCCTCCCATAGACTCCCTTCTGCGTAAATCAGCTGCTTTCTAACACCAGGAGTCCTCTCGTCTCTTTGAACTGAACTCGTAGTTTTCCTCACATCATTTTAACTTTTCTATAATAACAAGTCAGTGAACTCTTATATTTTCTTTCACTAGTTTATGTTTCATGAACGTCTGCAGCTGAGTGGCTTGTTGATTTTAGCAACACATAAGATGTTAAATGCCTAAGGAGTGGGCGTGGCTGCTGTCTCACTTTTAGCTTTATGCATGTTGACGTTGGCTGCGCTCCCTGCTCCTTAGCTGGTTGCTAATTGTAGTTTGTCTGAAGCCCCGCCCCCATCATGCATGGATGTTGATGCTTGAGCCTGTTACGTGTTGGCTGATAAGTCTTCCATCACTAACCATGGGCACCTCCCCTTTTCTTCTGAGGCTTACAATATCTTGTGGAAAAACAAACGTGTGCAGGTAAGGAAGACGGCTCTCCTCCTCTAGAGGCTCTCGGGGAAGCTGCTCCTCGCTTCTTTCACTCTTCTTCTCTTTGCTTTGATGATGCAACTTTTCCAAGACCTTCCTGTTGATCTGTAAACTACAGAGAGGAGTTCACTCTTCTGACCCTTTCTGTTGTTTTCTGAGTCAAATGTGTAGATTTTCCTCTCATCAGCAACATAAAACGTTCACAAAAGCTGAAAGGGTTTGCCATCCCCATTCAACTCAGATATTACATCATTTTTGTTTATAACGGAAAATTAAAGCCTTTAGAAAATTTTCCTCAACCTGTCGTTCGACAGCTGGGATGAACATTTATTATCATGTTTTATGTTTTTTTCCCACAGAATTTAAACACGTAGCTAACTATTGCCAGAAACGCTGTGATGGAGAAAATAACTCCAGGAGGAGTTTTCATAGCCATAGCTTTCCTTACCCATAATGCACCCTGATTTTATCAATAAACCTTAAGTTTCAACATTTGGTTCATTTAACTGCATTAAAATGCTTTTATTGGATTTATATTAATTAAATATTATACATATTAATAGATTTTGAGGACTTTCACCTTCAACTGTGTGATTACTCATTTTAAAGCCTTTAACAATTGATGATGGATTCAGCGTGAGGCACATCAGACTTTAAAAGCTCCTAAAATGAGAAGTTTTTGTCTTCCGGGTTTGACCTTCTGATCCTGTTTTGTGGTTTTCCGACTGAATAAAGGAAGAAGATGAGGTTTCTGGTTTTATTTAGTTGTAAACGCCCAGCAGGTGTGACTCACCCGGTTTCTCTGCGCTCTGTCCAGCTGAAGATGCGAGCTGGTGGAATGGGGGAGTCCTCCAAGTGGAAGAAGCAGAAACGCTCACCAAGGCCTCCTCGCCACATGGTCCGAAGCTCCTCGGGTCAAATGGAACCGAGCCAGCCCAGCACCCTCAGCAACAACCTCTCAGGTGAAAAACAATCATCCGCTAACAGGTGGGGTGGGGGCACCTAGCTTGTTTCGGACCGCTTGGCAGAAACATCACAGCTGATTTCTCTCTCCTGTTCATGACGCCGTGTGTGCTGCTCTAGGTGGCGTCCCTTTCATCGAACAAGGCGTGCCCAACTCAGGCCTCGTGACCTCAGACAGTGCCACCTCATCCATATCAACCACAGACAGCGCCCTGGAAACCGGATCCAAAGCCACATCCAAGGAGGACCTCTCTGACCTGGACCAGTGTAGCTCCTCGGCGACCACGCCCTGCATCGCCACCCCGCTCCCCGCTACCGAGCCCGGCCCGTCAGAAGCACCGGTACAGGTGTTTACCCTTCAGCTGTTGAGTGTAGCTATAGTTTCTCTTCACCTGCTCCATGTTGTTGTTTTCAGTCTGAAGGCAGACCGATTGAATCGGCTCAGTCGGCCTCTGCGGAGTCCATTCCTGAAGTCCTGGAGGACAAAGACTCTGTCGCCGAGCAGTCAGACACCGCCTCTGTTCATGACATGGACTACGTCAACCCTCGAGGGGTTCGTTTTACTCAGTCCACTCAGAGAGACGGTAAGGCGGGCTCTTTCTGCCGGATCCTAGCTAGACTCGCTCTGCTCCAGAGGGAGCAGATGATCCTAACGTGAATCTTTTCCTTCTTTCTGTTTCCTTCTGCGTGAGAAGGCGTCTCCCTCATCCCTTACGGCCTCCCGTGTCTGAGGGAACTCCTTCGCTTCCTGATTTCTTTGACCAACCCTCATGACCGTCACAACACAGACGCCATGATGCACATGGGCCTGCAGCTCCTGACCGTAGCGCTGGAGTCTGCGCACATCGCTAACTACCAGTCTTTACTAGTCCTGGTTAAGGATGAGCTCTGCAGACACATGTTCCAGGTAAAACACACCTGAGTGGGATGGTTTGAACAGGTGTGGAGACCAAAGGGGCTGATGTTCTGTGTCGGTGTGTTACAGCTGCTTAGTTTGGAGCGTATGAGTCTTTATGCGTCCTCCATACGCGTTTGCTTCCTGCTCTTTGAAAGCATGAGGGTTCACCTGAAGTTTCAGCTGGAGGTCAGCCTGCTTCCACAGCATCTTCTAGAGGAGATGAATTCATCCTGAAATAATCTAACCTTCAAACTTGTGCGTGTCAGATGTACCTGAAGAAGCTGATGGACATCATCACATCTGAGAACATTAAGATGCCATACGAGATGAAGGAGATGGCCCTGGAGGCTCTGGTACAGCTGTGGAGGATCCCCAGCTTCGTCACCGAGCTCTACATCAACTACGACTGCGACTTCTACTGCTCCAATCTGTTTGAAGACCTCACCAAGCTGCTGTCCAAGGTAAGAGCTGAAGCAGGAGGAGGTCATCTGAAGAGGTTGGTTTGTGAGTGAATCCCCTAAAGGTTAAAGTAGGTGCGGACACCTGGTGAGGGCGGAGCTTCAGGCTGCTCACAGTCTCCATCTGGCTCCTAGTGAAGAGGGCTAGCTGCGTCGTGCATGACTACACCATGGCCTCCATCAGCTGTTTGTGTTTTACTCAGAACGCCTTCCCGGTGTCAGGGCAGCTGTACACCACCCACCTGCTGTCCCTGGAGGCTCTGCTGACGGTCATCGACGGCATCGAGGCCCACTGCCAGGCCAAGGTGGGGAACACCACCTCCCAGCAGGACCAGTCCGACCCGCTCCCCGCTGAAGCAGAAGCTTCCTGCACCAATGGCACAGACTCTCTCTGTGGTACTGTTCCTCACCTTCCAGACCCGATCTCATTTCCTCGACTCATAAATAAGACATGATGGACTTTTTAGCTTTTAGTTTTCTGTAGATCACATAAAGATGTTTCTCCTCAGATCTCAACAGAACCAGCAGCACAAATGTTCCTCTCCACGCTGCGAATGCTGCAGTGTTTCCTCCAACCAGTGGACACTTGATGGCAGAGAAGATGAGGGTCGGCAGGCAGGACCAAGGGGACAGCGATGCTGGTGAGATGTCCTGAAGTCCTTCAGAGCTTTATCTAGAATCTGTGAAGCCGAGATGGATAAAGGTCTATTATATCCTCCTGCAGAGAAGAAAACTCCCAAGAAGCCTCTGCGTTTCTCCTCATATTTACCTGATTCCCAAGAGCTGATGGAGATCAGAACAAAAAAGAAGGTCAGTTAGGTCCAGAAGTTCTGGCAGCTCACACCCAGAACCAGGAACCACTCCATTAACGTTCTCCTCTCGGTGTCTAGCTGCTGATCACAGGAACAGAACAGTTCAACCAGAAGCCCAAGAAGGGTATCCAGTTCCTGCAGGAGAAAAGTCTTCTCAGGGACCCCATGGACAACAACCAGGTGGCCCAGTGGCTCAGAGAAAACCCCCGTCTGGACAAAAAAATGATCGGCGAGTTCGTCAGCGACCGCAAGAACATGGAGCTCCTGGACAGCTTTGTGAAGTAGGGCGGCCTTCCTGTTCATCTCAAATGGTTGAATCATTTTCACATTTAACACAATTCTGTTTTGTAGCACCTTCACCTTCCAGGGCCTTCGCATCGATGAGGCTCTGAGGCTCTACCTGGAGGCCTTCAGACTTCCTGGAGAGGCTCCTGTAATCCAGAGACTCCTGGAAACCTTCACAGACAACTGGCATGTAAGACGTTTCTCCTGAATCCCATTTGGCTAAACGGGAATAAACCTCAGGCCAGACAACAATAGCCATAACGCCTTGTGTATGTGAAACTTCAGAATAGGTTTTATTAATAATCTGTTTCAACTTCTAACCTGTAACGTTACTTGCTGGTGGTTTCGGCTGCTGTTAGAGTAATAACAACCATCCATGTCAGATATTTTTGGATATTTTTCCACACAGGTATCATTCATGTCACTAATCCAACCTGAAAGGAGAAGCTAATCTGTGAGACAGACTCATTCCAGGCTAATCCAGATATTTATTTGTTATAAATGTGATGATTATGGCTTACAGCCGATGAATCCAGAGGGCTCCTGAGCCTTTAGATGGTCTCTCAGTCTGAGCTAGATTACTGATATTAATGGACTTGTGCACCAGACTCTAGTTTTTAATGTTTCACCTGTATGTGTGCGTGTTTGAGACTTTAATTGTGAAGGGTTAAAGGAAGTTGTGTTAGTTCTGATGCAGGTGCTGCTGCAGGAGATGTTATTTTATAGTTTACCAGTAAAATTCACCCAGAACAGAACCGAAGCCCTGGGCTCTGGTTCAGTGGAACGACAGAAATCTGTTCCTAAAACACTTTTTTTATCTTTTCTCTTTGCTCCTCAACAGGAATCAGGTGTTTCAGAGCTACTGTTGTGAATTTGGGACTAATTTAGAAACACAAGAGAGAGAAACCAGAGCAGGGGGTCCAAACCTTTCAGGACACGAGCCACAAAGGCCCGAAACAGGCACATTAGTAAAAATCTGTACATTTAATGTGGAAAATAGTCTAGAAATGTAATTTGGGGCAGCACATCACCACCCCAAGGGGCCGCAAATGGCCCCTGGGCCACTCTTTGGAAATTCCTGGACCAGAGTCTAGGATCCAGAAACATAAGGAAAAGCTTCGGTTTTTGGCCACGGGATGTTTCTGTAGCATTCCCAGACGCGTGGTGGGGAATTCCATTGTTTTCTAGCAACGATTCCCCAGATGTAAACAAATGACAACACGACGACCATATCTGCTGCTCGGCTCCGCCGTGCCAAGAAGTGAAGGTCATCCTCGGAGGTCTCTGGTGGATCACATCTTAGACAAATCCAACCTTCTTCTCCATCATCACAGGATTGGGTTTGTTATAAAGGTGATAAATCAGACTCGTTCATCGTCAAGATCAGCTTCAGATGATAATAGCAGCATGACATAAATATTAACGCGGACTCACGTACGCTCACAGCGATGGGCGAAGGGCGGACTTCAGCCAGGAGAACATTCGACCTCTCAAAATAGCAAGAGGAGTCATTTACACTGGAAACTTCCTAGTAATGTCCTTTTCATAGCACGCACACACACACACACACACACACACACACACACACACACACACACACACACGCGCACACACACACACACACACACACACACACATGCACACACAGGAGGTCTAAAAGGGTGGGTGATTCATTTTAGGCAGCAACTCCATAAATGAGTTTTCCACTCTGGTATGAGTGATGCCCGCTCGTGGGCACGGTTGACTGCTCCTATGTAACAGGAAGACGGTCCGGTGGTTTGATCCTCTGGGTTCCTGTGGAGGTTGTCGACGTTCCATGTGTCATAGAATTGTCACATTAAATGTAACGGAATACCTGTTTCCACCCGGACCACTTTAGGTGTGACACCCTCCGAGCCTAACCCTGGTCCTGGAGTGATGCTGTCCAGCATGTTTTAGTTGTTTCCCTGCTCCAACACACCTGGTTCAGTGGCTGAATCACCCGTTCATCAGCTCACACAGAGGCCCGTTCAGCACCTGCTGAATAAAACCAGGTGTGATGGAGCAGGGAGAAACCTAAAACATGCTAGAAGGTGGACCAGGATTAAGCTCTCCTGCTTTAGTGTTAACAGTAATAATAGAAATGACACCCCTGATGTGTTTAGTTGGTGATTTAACATGATTAACGGTGAGTTAATTAGCTGCTAATTAGGTGTTAGCTTTACTAGCGCAAGTTAGCATAAGGCAGCTAATTATCCTGTTTACATAGTTCTATTAAACAATGAGGAACAACTTGCACATATATGTCATTAAAATCCCAGGCTCACATATAAAAACACAAAATGATATGTTTCCCAGTCCTACTGCAGGGTTCTAGTATGATGTTCCAGTAGCAGAGAGGAACCCTGACGGATCTCTCAGAACCTTGTTTTAAACACGAGATGGTTTTAGTTTGAATCATCTGTTCCTTCACTGGTTCCTTTGATCCGTGACAAGAGTGCGTCAGTACCAACACCCTCATCAGTAATGAGGCTTCCCTGCTTCATGACATCATCACCAGCTGATTGGTTCCTGTGTGAAGAATTAGCAGAAGCAGCCAGTCAGATCTGACAGAAACCAGCTGTTGATGCGTTTGAGCTTTAGTGTGAAAGGGTTTCCTCCTGAACCCTAACCGTGTGTGTGTGTGTGTGTGTGTGTGTGTGTGTGTGTGTGTGTGTGTGTGTGTGTGTGTGTGTGTAGAAGGTGAATGGCTCTCCTTTCATGACTAACGATGCAGGTTTTGCTTTGGCCTACGCTGTCATAATGCTGAACACCGACCAGCACAACCACAACGTCCGCAAGCAGAACATCCCCATGACTGTAGAGGTAGGTCACACACACACACACACACACACACACACACACACACACACACACACACAGCTGTGAGCAGTGGTGGTCCCTCTTGGAAGTGAACTCATCCTAAACGAGGAGGCGGGGTTCTGGTCTGTGTTTGATTGACAGCAGCTGAAGACTAAACACGGTCTCTGGGGGAACGTCTTGTGGGTGGGCTGCTCTAACTGATGAAGAGGAGCAGCGAGCCTTTCCCTTCAGGCCGTCTCCGTTTCTTTTATGTTGCGTAAGGCTAATCTTACTGGGCCCGCTGGTTCCTTGTCACACAGCTGGTGCTGTATGTTTAAGCTATCACCCGCCTGCGGCTGCTTGACCTCCAGGCAGAGACACCGGCCAGAAGCTCTGAGCGGGTCTGGGCCAGTAAACGAGGCGCCGAGCACTTCGCTCGCTGAGCGGCGATCAGCACTCGTCTGCTGGGTTATTTTGGAAACTATGTCCAGCATCATGCGTGTAGATCTGATCCAGTTTCCTCAGAATGACGTGACACGTTTTGGGTGAGGTAAAGGTGAGGTCAGTGGTGTGAAGCTAATTTCATCTCTAAAACGTTGCAGCTGCTGAGATAATGAGTGATGATGTGTTTGAGATGGAGAAGCGTCACAAATAAAAGGCTTGATCCTCCGCTGCCTCCCGCTCGCGGCTTCTGTCTGCTGGTGTTTATTTCTCTGGCTGCCCCCCCCCCCCCCCATGCCAAGGCGAAGCCTAAATCCCAACCTTGAGGCTGTCAATCATCACTGGGTGGTTATGTTTATTTACAGGAGCTAAGCCCCGTTTTCATAATGATCCAACTAAAGCCTATTAAGTGACACGCAATAATAAGAGTGCTCCACCTCGGGCTCAGTCTAATTGTTGGTTAACAAAGACGTGGATCCAGATGCTTCGGTGCCGCCGCTAAGCTCCTGTGTTTAGATAAACCAGCTGAGACGAGGCTCTGATTGTTTTTGTTTCTTCAAACAGCAATTTAAGAAGAACCTGAAGGGTGTGAATGGAAACAAGGACTTTGACCAGGACATGCTGGAGGACATCTACAGCGCCATCAAGTAAGCTGCTGAACGCTCCACCCAGCTGTCCTGACTCCCGCAACTCCGACATGGTGATCCCAGCTGTTCCGGGTTTTTAGCACCGAAGCTCGGTGGAGTTAAGATTGTGCTGTAACAGCTGACGCTTCATTCGTGTCTTATTATTATCATTATTATTATCATCATTATTATTATTATTATTATTATTGTTATTATTATTATTATCATTATTATTATTATTATTATTATCATTATTATCATAATAATAATAATAATAATAATAATTATTATTATTATTATTATTATCATTATTATCATAATAATATTAATAATAATAATAATAATAATAATTATTATTATTATTATTATTATTATAAATAATTATCATTACTATTATTATTGTCATTACAATAATAATAATTATTATTACCTTTATTATTATTAATAAATCCAGGGATTTTACTGGTGTGCAGTTATAAAACACACCCGACCTGTATCTCCATGGTGGTTTTGGGTCTCCACCTCCAACACTGCATGCGACCAATCACGTTGCAGTGATTTCATGGGTTAAGGTTCGGCCAGGGCTATAGCAAAAGAGTGGGAAAGCGCATCATATGAGTTCTGCTGGTGTTCTCCTGCAGTTAAATTCATCAGGTTTAAAAAACGTGCTGCTTCAGAATAAAACCTCTTGTCATTCAGACCTGTAGTGGGCGGAGCTTGGACCACTTCCTAGTAAAAACAAAACGAATATTTAATAGCTGGTGGTCGCATTAATGTGGTTGTTATTGGGATCTAATCCATGCACATGCTTAATATGAAAATAATAAACAGAATAGCCCTAACCCATTAGCATTAGCCTAGCTTCAGCAGTGAGCATCATCTTGACTTGTTAACCTCTAATATGAAGCTTCTTTTTATTAGGCCATTAGCAAACTCATCCAAAATTTTCTGCCCTGTTTTTTTCTGGATTCACTGAGTTATGACATCACTGCAGCATGATTGGCTGGTTGGTTTTGGGCCTAAAGGTTACAGGTTCTACCTGAAACAAACCAGATGAGAGCAACACCTGGTTAAATATCTGAGGTTCCTCTGGTGCTCCAGCTGAGGTTTCGTCTGCACAGGAATGAAGAGATCGTGATGCCAGATGAGCAGACAGGACTGGTGAAGGAGAACTATGTGTGGAGCGTGTTGCTACACCGCGGAGCCACACCTGAGGGGATTTTCCTCCACCTTCCAGCCGGCAGCTATGACCACGACCTGTTCACCATGACTTGGGGTCCCACCATTGCTGCTCTTTCCTTCGTGTTTGACAAGAGCCTCGATGATGCCATCCTCCAGAAGGCAATCATGGGCTTCAGGTACACGGGTCATGGACCGTCTGCTTTAACTGTTTGGTTTAGCTGCTCCTCTGTAGCTAATAGATCAGGGTGAGGTCACCTCTCCTTGCTGAGTCCACGTGTGTTTGTTTATCTGAGATCTGGGCTCGTTTGTGTGTTTCTGTAGAAAATGTGCCATGATCGCAGCTCACTATGGCTTCAGTGATGTTTTTGACAACTTGATCATCTCCCTCTGCAAGTTCACCACTTTGAGCAGCGAGGTGAGCCAGAACTGTTGTCTCTATAGGTGGTTTCTCTCCTCAGCATCAGCAGCTCCACATCAAACTAAACCAGCTGAATGGATTCCAATCACAGTTAAATAATGTTATCCACAATGATCAGAAAGATGAGATTCCATTGATGTTTGTCTTTTTTCACACATGAATAAAAATCATTTTATAACAAACATCCAGCATGGCAGCAGGAGCCACACTGACGTGCTCATTACTCCTGCAGTCTGTGGAGAACCTTCCTACGGTGTTCGGCAGCAACAATAAGGCTCAGACCGCAGCCAAGACTGTGTTTGACCTCGCCCATCGTCACGGCAACATCCTGAGGGAGGGGTGGAAGAATATCATGGAGTCCATGCTGCAGCTGTTCAGAGCTCAGCTCCTGCCTAAAGCCATGGTGGAAGTAAGGCCTGGCTCTTGTCAGAGAAAACTACATCATCTACTGCCACCTGCTGTTCACTGTGTGTGTGTGTGTGTGTGTGTGTGTGTGTGTGTGTGTGTGTGTGTGTGTGTGTGTGTGTGTGTGTGTGTGTGTGTGTGTGTGCGCGCGCGCGCGCGTGTGTGCGCGTGTGGTTTCCCTCAGGTGGAGGACTTTGTGGAGCCTAATGGAAAAATTTCCCTTCAGCGGGAGGAGACTCCTTCAAATCGGTAAATCTGAACCAACAGCTTAATACGTCTCCTACGGGTGTTACCTGTCTCCTATAGGTGTTACCTGTCTCCTATAGGTGTTACCATACCTGTCTCCCATAGGTTACCTTTCACCTATAGGTGTTACCATACCTGTCTCCTATAGGTGTTACCATACCTGTCTTCTATAGGTGTTACCATACCTGTCTCCTATAGGTGTTACCTTACCTGTCTCCTATAGGTGTTACCTTACCTGTCTCCAATAGGTGTTACCTTACATGTCTCCTATAGGTGTTACCTGTCTCCTATAGGTGTTACCTTACCTGTCTCCCATAGGTGTTACCTGTCCTACAGGTGTTAAATTACCTGTCTCCTATAGGTGTTACCTGTCTCCTATAGGTGTTACCGGTCTCCTATAGGTGTTACCTGTCGCCTATAAGTGTTAACTTACCTGTCTCCTATAGGTGTTACCATACCTGTCTCCTATAGGTTACCTGTCTCCTATAGGTGTTACCTGTCTCCTATAAGTGTTAACTTACCTGTTTCCTATAGGTGTTACCTTACCTGTCCTATAGGTGTTACCATACCTGTCTCCTATAGGTTACCTGTCTCCTATAGGTGTTACCTTACCTGTCTCCCATAGGTTTCCTGTCTCCTATAGGTGTTACCATACCTGTCTCCTATAGGTTACCTGTCTCCTATAGGTGTTACCTTACCTGTCTCCTACAGGTGTTACCATACCTGTCTCCTATAGGTGTTACCTTACCTGTGTCCTATAGGTGTTAAGTTACCTGTCTCCTATATGTGTTACCTTACCTGTCTCCTATAGGTGTTACCTGTCTCCTATAGGTGTTACCTTACCTGTCTCCCATAGGTGTTACCTGTCTCCTATAGGTGTTACCTGTCCTACAGGTGTTAAATTACTTGTCTCCTATAGGTGTGACCTTACCTGTCTCCCATAGGTGTTACCGGTCTCCTATAGGTGTTACCGGTCTCCTATAGGTGTTAAATTACCTGTCTCCTATAGGTGTTACCTGTCTCCTATAAGTGTTAACTTACCTGTCTCCTATAGGTGTTACCATACCTGTCTCCTATAGGTTACCTGTCTCCTATAGGTGTTACCTTACCTGTCTCCTATAGGTTACCTGTCTCCTATAGGTGTTAACTTACCTGTCTCCTACAGGTGTTACCATACCTGTCTCCTACAGGTGTTACCATACCTGTGTCCTATAGGTGTTAAGTTACCTGTGTCCTATAGGTGTTAAGTTACCTGTCTCCTATATGTGTTACCTTACCTGTCTCCTATATGTGTTACCTTACCTGTCTCTAATAGGTGTTACCTTACCTGTCTCCTATAGGTATTACCTGTCTCTGATAGGTGTTAAGTTACCTGTCTCCTATAGGTGTTACCTGACCTGTCTCCCATAGGTGTTACCGGTCTCCTATAGGTGTTACCGGTCTCCTATAGGTGTTAAATTACCTGTCTCCTATAGGTGTTACCTGTCTCCTATAAGTGTTAACTTACCTGTCTCCTATAGGTGTTACCATACCTGTCTCCTATAGGTTACCTGTCTCCTATAGGTGTTACCTTACCTGTCTCCTATAGGTTACCTGTCTCCTATAGGTGTTAACTTACCTGTCTCCTACAGGTGTTACCATACCTGTCTCCTACAGGTGTTACCATACCTGTGTCCTATAGGTGTTAAGTTACCTGTGTCCTATAGGTGTTAAGTTACCTGTCTCCTATATGTGTTACCTTACCTGTCTCTAATAGGTGTTACCTTACCTGTCTCCTATAGGTATTACCTGTCTCTGATAGGTGTTAAGTTACCTGTCTCCTATATGTGTTACCTTACCTGTCTCCTATATGTGTTACCTTACCTGTCTCTAATAGGTGTTACCTTACCTGTCTCCTATAGGTATTACCTGTCTCTGATAGGTGTTAAGTTACCTGTCTCCTATAGGTGTTACCTGTCTCCTATAGGTGTTGCCTTACTTGTCTCCTATAGGTGTTACCTGTCTCCTATAAGTGTTACCTTACCTGTCTCCTATAGGTGTTGTCTTCAGGAGTTCTTCTGTTTATATTAACACATTCTTGAAGAACCTGAGTTTCTGTACTAAAGCCTTTTGAAGACATATTTTAATGACTCATTTCATCATGATGTCTGACTAAACGCTGTTTCCGTCCTGTTTGCCGCAGCGGTGAGTCCGCTGTTCTGAGTTTCGTGAACTGGTTGACCCTGAGTGGGGCGGAGCAGTCAGGACTGAGGGGGCCATCCACAGAAAACCAGGAGGCCAAGCAGGCCGCCGTGGTCTGCATCAAGGTACAACAGAATGTTTATCCTTCATCAGTAGAATGAAATCGATTCTACTTTTAATTATTTCATAACGTTTCACTGTTTTTTAATCAGCCGGTCTTAGAAAACACTAACATGACTCACTTTTACAGAAGCTGATCTGAAAGTTAACGTGTTAGTTCCGACCAATCACAGCAAAGATGTCAGAGGAAATCAGACTCGGCATCATTTAACCGAAAAAATCTAGAATCTCATCGTTTTACAAAAAAAGATGATCTTAGCTTAAACTCTGGCATCAAAGACGTGTGTGTGTATGCGTGTGTGTGTGTGTGATAAAGAGAGGGGGTGAGTAATTGTTAGTGGGAGGGAAACCCCTCCAGTAATGTTTCTGCTCTGTCGCACACCGGTTAAAGACCCTCTTTCTTCTCCCCCCCCCCCCCCCCCCCCAGCAGCAATGTGACCCAGAGAAGCTGATAACGGAGAGTAAGTTCCTCCAGCTGGAGTCTCTACAGGAGCTGATGAAGGTTTGTATTCATATGAAAGTATTTGTGGCGCAGCTTGTAAATGTTCTGCTGAGGAGAATCTTGATGTTTCTCCTCAGGCGCTGATATCCGTCACTCCTGACGAGGAGACGTACGATGAAGAAGATGCTGCCTTCTGCCTGGAGATGCTGCTGCGGATTGTTTTGGAAAACCGGTATGAAGGAGAACCTGCACCAGAACCGCACCCAGTCAGGGTTATGGTTAGGCTGATGTCTGTGTGTGTGTGTGTGTGTGTGTGTGTGTGTGTGTGTGTAGGGACCGTGGGTTGTGTGTTTGGCAGACCGTGAGGGACCACCTCTACCACCTCTGTGTTCATGCTGCGGAGAGCTGCTTCCTGGTGGAGAGGGCCGTGGTGGGACTCCTTCGACTCGCCATCCGCCTGCTGCGGCGAGAGGACGTCAGCTCTCAGGTACGGAAAGCAGACATGTAGATGATGTTTAGATTCAAGTTTCCTTCCCGAGGAAACCTTCAACTGTGAGGTGAGAAGGTCTGGTATCACAGAAGGAGCGGGACCACCTGACCCACTGGTGTAAGGGCTGAGATGGGCTGGACCAGTGGTGCTACAGCCGCTTCTCTCTGTGAATCTACAGGTTCTCCTCTCCCTGCGCCTCCTTCTGATGATGAAACCACACGTGTTGTCCCGAGTCAGCAGGGAGGTGGCCTACGGCCTCCATGAGCTGCTGAAGACCAACGCTGCTAACATCCACTGCACAGACGACTGGTACACCCTCTTCTCCCTGCTGGAGTGCATCGGAGCAGGAATCAAACCTCCCGCCTCCTTCCAGCTCGCCGCCACTACAGCCGACAGCGACACAGGTTCAGTATTTGTGCCACCAGATCATTACCGACCCGTGGAAGTCTTCGTGCCCGGGTTGGCTTACACCGGTGGTTAGTAGTTAAAACATGGTGTGGGATGACATCATCAGGTTGTCTGGGTCATGTTAGCATCTAGATCAGAGCTCTAGCAGGAAACAGACCAGGGTTAAAAGGGCTCTCATCCTTGAAAAGGCTTGAAGGTTTTCAAGGTGCTTGAATTATGAGTAAAGTGCTTCAGATGAGTCCTAGCCCGACAACATTGTTCCAGAAACAAAAAGCAAATGTAACGATGCAGTGTCACGGTGTGGAGGGAAGGTGAGGGAGGAAGAGCGGATCCTTCAGGCAGGTAATTCAACCCAGGCCAGACAGCAGCAGACATTTGGTTCCTCTTTAATGGTCAGGAGTGCAGATACGACAGGGTAGACACAAACGGACATGTAACGAGTACGAACCGACAAACGCACTAGCAACACACAAGGCTTATATACACACTGGGATGGGTAATCAGGTAACAAGAGGCAGGTGGACACAATAAAGGAAAAACTCAAGGCACAGGGGAGCAATAATGTGACATACAGATTATCACTACGGTCCTGGAAACCCTGGAAAGTGCTTGAATCTGTTGTCAGAGGTAATTTTCTCAACCTGCAGTAACAGGTGTGTGTGTGTGTGTGTGTGTGTGTGTGTGTGTGTGTGTGTGTGTGTGTGTGTGTGTGTGTGTGTGTGTGTGTGTGTGCACGCGTGCAGGTGCGCAGTCAGACAGCGAGCTGACCTCTCATCACTCCAGTGAGGTGAGTCTAGACCGCGGCTACACCTCCGACTCCGAGGTCTACACTGACCACAGCAAGACCAGGATACCACGCTCCACCACGGAGGTGGATGTGGCCAGCAGCGGATGGCTGGTGGTTCGTACACACACACACACACACACACACACATGCACGCACACACTTTCTCGCTCCCTCTCTCTCTCTCTCTCTCACACACACACACACACACACACACACGCACACACACACTTTCTCGCTCCCCCCCTCTCTCTCTCTCTCTCTCGCTCCCCCCCTCTCTCTCTCTCTCTCTCTCTCTCTCTCTCTCTCTCTCTCTCTCACACACACACACAGATGTAGATAGTGGAATGTTCTAGTTTTGAATTCCCTCCACTTCTGCTCTGGTTGGTTCTGATGTACAACCATCCAGATGTTCTACAGATGAGTTCCTGAACTTTTCCAGCCTGGTTCCCCTTTAGTGACATCACTGCTGCTGCTCAGCACCACAGATGGTCCTGAAGCTCAAACACAGAACGAACTGTCAGCGGCTGTTTCAGCTCTTAGCTTTATCCTATCAAATACCACGAACCTTCGTAGCTACGTGGAGACATCTTCATTGTGGTTAGAGCCTGAGATGCAGGAAATGGAGATCTGAGTAAAGCCCTGCTGGATTCCTAAACTTTTGTGTTAAAATGTGTTTACTTCTAAAGCAGCTTCAAAATACCGCTGAGGTCAGTTCTGGGTTTGAACACCATACGGCTGACCTTAGACCTGCTGGTTAGGAGTTCCTGCAGGTAGATCGCATCAGCCTCTCATGCTTTGTTGTGTTTGTAGGTTGGAAAAGACGATCTGGAGATGAGCAACCCCGGCCCGCCCAGCTCCAAAGCTCAGCTCAGTCACCCTCTGGTGAACCAGTACAGTCTGACTCTGGGTCAGGATCCGGGTCAGCATGACACCAAGTCTCTCCTCAAGTGTGTGGAGACGCTGTCATTCATCGTCCGAGACGCCGCCCACGTCACCCCGGACAACTTTGAGCTGTGTGTGAGAGCCATCCGGGTGTTTGTGGAGGCTAGCCTCAACGGAGGTGAGGCGTTCAAACACACTGGGAACTTTCAGCTTCTAGTCTTTGTTGTTCAACCGCAAAATAGCTGTGAATATCAGGAGGTGTGATGCGTGAACGCGAGGAACCGAGTGTTCTCCAGGGTCCTGCAGGTTTAATCTGATGAACACCCCCTACCCCAATCTCAGCTCTGCTGATAATCCCAATCTGCTGCCTCAGGTTACCGGAACCACGACAAGAAGAAGAGCCACAAGTATGACCCCTCCAAGTCCCGGATCAGGAAGAAAGCTGTTGGGAGGGAGAAGGAAGCGGCGAGTGGCACACGGCGGGGCGGCAGCAGAGCGTCAAGCCAGCGTCCATCACGTTCCCATAGCGACGAGGAGGAGGACGAGGGTGTCCCAGCCAGCTATCATACTGTGTCTTTACAGGTTAGTCAGGATGTAAGTACAATAACCCTCCTTACCCTTCTACCTGTGGTTGGTTCAGACTCACGTCCTGGTGCTCCTCAGCTGGGTTACTAAGAAAATTGACCCTTTGCACCTGCATCACCTGATCACGAGGGTCCATTATTGCACAGCTGCAGTGAACGTCGGGAGTGTTGAACGGAGAGGTGAAGTGGCGACAGGTTGTTTGCCAGTTTAGCCTGGTTTGTACTGGTTTCAGCCCAGTTCAGCTGTGGGAAGCTTTAGCACACCTAGGTGGGGCTCATTTACAAAAGCTACGTGTTGGCTAGCTAGCTTACGCTCAGCCTGCTGCTGCATGGAAACAAGTCGCCAGACTTCCTCGGCTGGATTTCTGACATGTTCTAAACAGAGTTTCACTCTAACTGGAGCAGATTAAACAACTAAGAGTCTGGATCCCGCTACGGCTCTCACGCCGGGGTGGGACAAGATATCCCATAACGGCGACGCTCGTCCTGCTAAATAAATAACTGTTTGTTCACACGTAATCCTGCTGTGTTACTAGTATCTAGTAATGCCCTACAGCAGACGGTAGCACATGTTCTCCATGGTGAATTTATCAAAACTAAATAAATAATACAAACATTCACCATTTCAGCTCCAACAGTCAGCTAGTCTCACGAAACGTGAACGTTAGTTTTGCCGGTAAAATGTGTTCGCCGTAGATCTGGAAACACGTTGAGGGCTGATGGTCCATTACCGTCCTCCATCTCCATCAAAGTCCTTAAAAACAGACGAGTTGAGTTCACACGTGTCTGTGGGAACTTCACAGGAGTTTCAACGTGTGTAAACCGCTTCTCTGTCGTGGCGAACGGAGCGGTCCTGAGCGCCGTGATGTCACCTGCAAAGGGTCATGCCTGGGTCATAATGTTGTGGCTGATTGTTGCTAATAGAGAACATAACCAGATGTATCATGTTTCCTTCTGAGCTCCAGATGTTTGTTCTTTTTGACCCTGATCTTTGTTGTCCTGCAGCTGCTGGACCTGATGCACACCCTGCACACCCGGGCGGCCAGCATCTACAGCTCATGGGCGGAGGAGCAGCGCCATCTAGAGGCCTCGGGCAAGAAGATTGAAGCAGACTCCCAGACTCTGTGGACCAGCTGCTGGTGCCCTCTGCTGCAAGGTGGGACGTCACTTCACACTCAGAATGGGACTTCCTGGAGAACCAGTCTACGGACAGGGAGATGTTCGTCTGAGACTCCATCAGATTTGTTTAGACCTTCCTACCTGTGTCCTGCTGTCCATTAAATCCCAATTGTCTTTTGTCATGTCCAAACCTCAGGTGTGTCCTCAGGCTGCAGACACGTCTCAGACTCGATGTAAATCATTTACAGGTTTTTAGTTTTAGAACTAGTCACTCTTTACTAGGACCTGAAGGTCCTGGTTGCTTGGTAATAGACTCCAGAAGGTCCTGGTTGCTCTGTAACAGACTCATGAAGGTCCCGGTTGCTCGGTAACAGTCTTGTGAAGGTTCCGGTTGCTCGGTAACAGATTCGTGAAGTTCCCGGTTGCTCGGTAACAGACTCGTGAAGGTCCCGGTTGCTCGGTAATAGACTCGTGAAGGTCCGGGTTGCTCGGTAACAGACTCTTGAAGGTCCCGGTTGCTCGGTAACAGATTTGTGAAGGTCCCGGTTCCTCGGTAACAGACTCGTGAAGGTCCCGGTTGCTCGGTAACAATCTCGTGAAGGTCCCGGTTGCTCGGTAACAGACTCGTGAAGGTCCCGGTTGCTCGGTAACCGACTCGTGAAGGTCCCGGTTGCTCGGTAACAGACTCGTGAAGGTCCCGGTTGCTCGGTAACCGACTCGTGAAGGTCCCGGTTGCTCGGTAATCGACTCTTGAAGGTCCCGGTTGCTCGGTAACAGACTCTTGAAGGTCCCGGTTGCTCGGTAACTGACTCGTGAAAGTCCCGGTTGCTCTGTAACAGACTCGTGAAGGTCCCGGTTGCTCGGTAACAATCTCGTGAAGGTCCCGGTTGCTCGGTAACAGACTCGTGAAGGTCCCGGTTGCTCTGTAACAGACTCGTGAAGGTCCCGGGTGCTCGGTAACAGGCTCGTGAAGGTCCCGGTTGCTCGGTAACAGGCTCGTGAAGGTCCCGGTTGCTCGGTAACAGACTCGTGAAGGTCCCGGTTGCTCTGTAACTTTGATGTTTCCTGTGCAGGCATTGCCTGGCTGTGCTGTGATGCCAGGCGGCAGGTCCGTATGCAGGCCCTCACCTACCTCCAGAGGGCGCTGCTCGTCCACGATCTGCAGACGCTCGATGCCACGGAATGGGAATCATGCTTCAATAAGGTGAGAAATCAAGGAGGTTCAGTTACCTTCAGTCGCGACTCCCAGATCAGAGCATTGAGCTGAATCTGTGGGCTCTTCCAGGTTCTATTCCCACTTCTGACAAAGCTGCTGGAGAACATCAGCCCTGCAGATGTTGGTGGTATGGAGGAGACCAGGATGAGAGCCTGCACGCTGCTGTCAAAGGTCTGGTCTTCTGTTTGTATGGGATTTGGATTAGGGATGTGATCTGGAGCTTTCCATTATGTTTCCTGTCTGTTTTCAGGTCTTCCTGCAGCACCTCTCCCCCTTGCTGTCCCTGCCCACCTTCGCAGCCCTCTGGCTCACTATTCTGGATTTCATGGATAAGTACATGCATGCTGGATCCAGCGACCTGCTGGTGAGTGATCGGGTCACGGAGAAGCTTGTAGGGTTTGGGAAATTGAGTGCTTTAGGAGCTCATTATATATAATACCTCTACTTATGACCAATAAGCTGTGATACTCTATCTAAATATAGAATATCAACCCTGCTTGGTCTTTACCGTGTTTCATCAGAACATCTAGGATTCTTTATTAATCAGGGGATTGTACACACTTTGTTTTGATTCAGAAAACAGTCAGGTTTAAAAAAGTAAGAATTTATTCTACCAACAATTAAAACATGACAAGTTAACTAACATTTACTGTGATGGATGGAACTAGATGTGATGTATGAACCTATGTGTGAATGCAATGTTAACAGAACTTCTAGGAGAGCTGAGTTGTGGATGTAAAAGAATTTGGTTTGCGTTAAGCTATGAAGTTGATCATCATCAAAAACACATCAGACACTATCTGTGTGTCTACTTCACCCGTTATCGGAGACCCTCTTGGTGGATCCGAAGGTCAGAGAGGTCGGGTGACCTCTGGCACCGAGGGCTGTAGAATACCGTGGCACCGACTCTCCAGTCCAGAGATGTCTCGGGTCACGACAGATGGATAGAACCGCGTGTCTGGGACTCTGAAGGAGTCTAAACAATATCAGCTTGTTCTGCAGGAACTGTTACTGTATCAGCTTCGCAGGTGCAAAAAGGTTTTGACGACGTGTCAAAAGCTTTGATGGTTAGAGAGGGTTTTGCTTCAGATGGCTGGTCTGAAGCTTCCTCAAGAACTGATGAATCACCAGAGTTTTAATGTTCTCATGTTATGATTTGTGTAGCCAACCAGAGGTTGACAAGTTGAGGAATATTACCAAGAATCTCAGAAACACGCCTTCATTGATCCTTATGCTCTGATCTGGGGTAAAGGACCATCTATGTGTCATGAGTTTAACCTATAGGGACTTTACGGAGTTTTGAATTTTTATGCTCGCGATTGCCCCCTCAGGCCAAAAGTGTAACGGCAGCTTCAATAGTAGGCTCGTGCATGAGGCGCGCATGCTGTACGTGCACACTCCTTAACGAAAATAACAGCTGAGACAGTCCCGTGTGTGTGTGTGTGTGTGTGGCCCAGAGGACAGGAGAACACACAGCTAATTAATTAAATAATTCGGTTTTGTACCTTTCTCTTCAGCACAGCCGACAAAGGTTTATGATGGGTCAGTCCTCCTGCATGCTCAGATCATTCCCTTCCCTTGCTTGAAAAATTGTTCCAAAATGAAAGTTGAACCCACATCTTTTTTATCTGTGAATTCAATGCCGTTCGGCGAGTCTCAAATAAAAATTTGGGCATCTTACTGTAAAAAAAATATACCATTAATGTAAAAAAGAAACTCTAAATAAACTATGTTGACATCCAGAATCGAACCCAGGTCTTCCGCACGAGAGTCCGACGTCTTACTAGGTGAGCTAAAGCGCCAGTGACGTCCTTTGTTCTGTGACTTTGATATCCTTGATGACAGCTGAAACAACGTCAACCCAAAGAACGGTTCGGAGCGAAAATGGCTATTTTGTTGCTAATTTGCATGAAATATCTAGAAGAAAGTTCTACAGAAAGTAGCGAAGTGTCCTCACAAATGTAGCTGGGTTCATCACTAGGCGTTAGGAACAGCGACAAAGTCGCTGAGTTGGCACTACCTCTCTCTGCTGCTAAAGCTACGGATAGCAAATGCTACGGGCTAAGCCTGAGCGTGAACACGCATGAAGCAGCCTGCTCGACCCAAGCAGCTCTCTTTTTCTGTGATTTTACAGAAAAACAGGCAATCACAGTAAAAATGCCAGGGCTCATTCTACAGGACCAGGGCATTGCAGGAGAATGTATGAAGAAGAAATTTCTTATTTCTGTACATGTTTTGGCTGTCAAACTTCCTTATAGTCCCTTTAACTTTACTTTGTCCATGTGTGAGTGCAAATGGTGATGAGCTTGTCATATAAACATGCTGAAACATATTTCAGTCACATTTCCAACTTCAATCATTGAGCATGGATTAATGAAAGCACTTCATTATACTATAATTATTATAAGTAGCCATAAACAAACGCTTATTTACTGATTATCTAGCTTATACGTTTTAAAGTTCATATTTAATTTAAGAAATCATTCTTTGATTTAGCAACTAATCCGAGCTGTGAGTGTTCCTTATTCAGAGGCATGAAGTATCGATAAGGGAAGCTTGAACCTTGAGGAGAGAACATCATTGTTGACAGTTCGTTATCATGTGTTCAGAGCTGCAGAGAGGCTCTGAGCTCCAGCTGGTGGGATGAAGGCGGGCCAATTTAAAGGGAACACATGCAGTCTCGTGTCTCCATTTTGACCAGATGTTGAAGGGTCAAACAGTACCTAAAAACTGACCATTGCTGGACGTTACAAGCTCGTTACAATGACCTTCTGACCTGCTGCTTTCTGCTTTTGTAGCTGGAGGCCATCCCAGAGTCCCTGAAGAACATGCTGCTGGTGATGGACACGGCCGGGATCTTCCACAGCACAGACTCCAGGACGGGATACTCGGATCTGTGGGAGATTACCTGGGAGCGCATCGTCTGCTTCTTGCCCAACCTGAGGGAGGAACTTTTTAAACAGACCGTCATGCCAGGTAGGCAGCACCTCTCTGTTGCCATGGTTACAGAAAAGGCCTGATGGAAATATTTATGTTTTCAGCTCTGCAGTAATAGTACTTGTACTTTAATGATATTTTGATGATACTTTCATGGTTTGATCCAACGGCAGCACGAAGGTAACTTACCGTGTGTGTGTGTGTGTGTGTGTGCGTGCGTGCGTGCGCGGGCGGGCACCTTCTCTCATCTTTAGATCCAAATTACGGTTCTGCAGCAGATCCCGTTCAGCCGACACCAACAGGAGGGCACCCTCCCTCCCCTCCAGCGTCGCCGCCTCGGGCCCAGTCCCCCTCCCTGGTACCGGTGACCCCTGCAGAGGTTCAGTCCTCCATCAGACCTGATTCTCCCGTGGAGCCACAGCTGGCCGGTACCAACGGTAAAGTCCCATCAGGACGAGTTCTGCCGGCTCCTGCAGGTCTGTCCTCACCATGTCTGTTCTCTGTTTCAGGATCCGATCGCTCGTCTCCGGTACCGCCCTCCAGTCCTCCACTACCGGCTCCGATAGGGACGACCCCCCCCCAGGTTCGGGCTCTAAGTCAGCCCCCCCTCATCCTCCAGCCCTTAGCGTCCCCCCTGCAGGTGGGAGTCCCGCCCATGTCCCTCCCGATCATCCTGAACCCCGCCCTGATCGAGGCCACATCCCCAGTACCGCTGCTGCCCGGGCCCAAAACCACAAGTCCCTCTGACGAGGTCCAGTAGAAGTCTGCCAGCTCCCCAGCACCCCATGTGACTCTGTTCTAAAACATAGGTGGTCGATCTTCTAATCTCAGCTCAGTAAACAGGCAGGTACCAGGTGAGGTCCGGTCCAACTGACCCACTTGGTTCCTAAAGCCCAGACACTGTTTAAGATTCAGGATTTAGCTCGCAGACCCTTCTAAAGTTCCAAAAATGCATCTCTTCAGAACAAAAGCAAACCTGTTTGGTAGACACACACACACACAGACGCACGCACACACACACACACACACACACACACACACACACACACACACACACACACACACACACGTTCAACATTCCACACGAGTTGCAGGAAGTTCCTGCTTACAGGTTGTTTATGGATCAGCTGATCTGGGAGCAGGACGGATTAGTTTAGTTTCTCCTTCAGTGTCAGGTCTAAAATCAGATGAACATTTTAACTCCAACTGGATCTGAGCCATAGTGAGTTGTTTGGACTTCTGTAACCGGACCGGATACCGGATCCTCTTGGGGCGTTCATACGTCTCCCTGCAGCTCTTTCTGAACCCCTCTTGGGTTGAATCGTCAGACGTTCAGCTGCTGTCCGTCTGAGACGAGCTTCTCGAGGACAAACCCAAACCTCCACATCCACATGGTATTTAATCTGGGATTTAATCCACTCTCTAAATTTTCCAATCTCACAGGAAGTAGTCAGCTCGGTTTCCAGTTGCTTCCAGATGTTGTTGCATGCTGGTTGCTCCTCTGTGTGCAACGGCCTGAGCGTCAAACCTGATATTTAATGTTATTTATTGAAGTGGGAAGCGGAGGCGGATCAGTGGGAGTCGGGGAACACCACAGCCTTACGTTCTCCGACACCAATGCTGTGTCTCGGTGTGTTGTACGAGACTTCGTTTTATCAGGAGCTAAAATCGTGATGATTACAGGAAAATGTGTACAAATATATAAATATAAATTAAACGTAATGTGCTTTTTACAATAAATACGGTGTAAATGTTCATCCTGTTTGTGATGTTTTTTTTTCTGCTCGTCGCTGGAAATCAAGTCTCATGTGGCTCGAACGAATCCGCGTTCACCAACAGTCACATGGAGAGTTATTCACTAATCTGTCCCCGACCCCTCCCACAGTGGCCTGAGCAGAACCCCCAAGGAACTGGTTTCACTGATAAATAACATCTTCCATGTTTAACCATCCATCCATTGTCTGGACCCGCCTATCTCCAGCGGTCAATGGGCAATCGGGTGGGGTACACCCTGGACAGAGAGCCAGTCCATCGCAGGGCAACACAGAGACACACAGGACAAACAATCATGCACACACACACACCTAAGGACAATTTAGACCGACCAATTAACCAAACAGTCATGTTTTTGGACGGTGGGAGGAAGCCGGAGAACCCGGAGAGAACCCACGCATGCACAGGGAGAACATGCAAACTCCATGCAGAAAGATTCCAGGCCGGGAAGCGAACCCAGGACCTTCTTGCTGCAAGGCAACAGCTCTAACCACTGCACCACTGCGCAGCGTCCGTGTTTAACCCTTCCAGTTAACTCGCTAAAACTCGATTCGTTTTTTTGTTCTTGAGACTTATTTTTCCCAAACTCTCTGAAGTTGTGTCCAGGCGATCCGCACGGTTTCTACGGTAACGGAACATTTGAGCAGTCTGGTGTAAAACATCTGACTTTTATTTCAAAGCATGAGAAGAATCACATTTTTTAGAAACTATCAAACTACAGAGGCAATTAGGAACGACACAGAAACATGAGAACAGAAAACGGTGAAACGAGACGATAATAGCAAACCGGAAAGTTACAAAGGATCTAATCTGAAAAGCTCCTGACGAGACAGGCGGAACAGAACGAGAACGGGAACGGCGCTCCACTCTAGAACCCTCCTCTCAGCAGCGCCTCCTGCTGGCTCACCCCCCCACAGCCGAGGCTGCGTTTAGGAAAACCGCTCCACGCTCCTCACTTGCTGTCCAGCTTGGCCATTTCCTGCAGGTAGATCCCAATGCTCTCGCTGTCGAACAGCACAAAGTAAATGTTTTTCAGGGAGGAGCTGGTGGAGGACACAAAGTGGTTGGAGATGGCCTTGAGGATGAGCTGAGCTGCCGTTTGCTTCGGAAAGCCATTCCTGAGGGATAGAGGCAGGACTTTAGGGAGGAGACGACTACAGCAGGTTAAACGGATGAAACAGGCTGCGATGTTTCTAAGATGAGGAGTGCACATTCCATAAACTGAACACCGGACAATCCAGACTCTTCATGTGTCGTTCCAGATGCGGAATGACCTACCAAGCACTACCTGAACAGGTAGTTCGAATTGTCGATTTTCAAGAAACTCCTGAAGCTCTTCAGAGAGCATCTTCTAAACTAGGACACACTCCTTGTTAACTTCCCTCTGAGTCATCACTGCCACCTAGGACTGATTGGTTAGTGTTTGTTGTTAGCCTCAAGAGCAACCTGCTGCTTCATCACCTGGAAGTCTCTTTGGACAAAAGTGTCTGCTAAACACATAAACATGAATTCTGATGAAACATTCAGAAGCCGCCCGGGTGGGAGGTGTTCGTAGGGATGGAGCTCACCGTCCAGCTGGAAGTGACGGGAAAGCCACAGACTTCAGCTTCTTCTCCTCGGCGGCTGACAGGCAGTTCTTCACCGTCTTCTCCAGCTGGTCCTCACATTTGTCCGATCCCCACTGAGGGACGTTACAGTGGATGACGAAGCGGGCCGCCAACCCGCTGGCCTGGCTCACCGCCACTGCAGCACAGAGCACATGGGACCATGTCACACCAGGACCAAAGTCGAGGCTAAATGGTACTGAAGTGGATCCTTACTGGGTGGAACTGGACTGGAATCAACCAGACTGTTTACTCAGACTGGTGAACGTATCGGAAGAACTGAAGTATTAAAGCAGCAATCCCAAGTTTCCCACTTTCAGGAATCATGAACAGGAATTTTTTAGAAATCCGTAAATCCGGTCAGGTCATACCAAAGACTTTGAAAAAAAAAAAAGGGACCCAATGCCCTCCCTGCTTGACACTCAGCATTAGGGGTTGGATTGGGGGGTTAAACCACCAAATGGTCCCTGAGCACGGCCGTGTGTGCAGCTCACCACTCCCCCAGGGGATGGGTCAAATGTGGAGAACACATTTCGTACACACATCACTACACCCTACACATCAATGTGTGTGTGTATACATATATACATATATATATATATACACACACACACACGCACACACAATCATGATAAAATTAAAGTGGCAAAACAGAGAAACGACTAGTGTAGTTACTGATCCGCGCGGATCAGTTCAGGTACAAACAACATAAGCTGTGATATACTTTCCACCTCTAGATGATGTCCTCTGAGAATAAACTCTGGATTTCTGCATCAAGATACTATCAGGAGAAGGTACGTACCTGATGCCACCTCCAGAGGCCCCTGAGCTTTGCGCAGCTCCTTGACTGCCTCCAGGAACTCTCTGCCTCCAGCTTTCTCCAGAGCGTTTCCTGAAACCGTAACGGCGGCGTGAGAAAGACCTGGCGTCACCAATGCAGAAGAAGGTCACGTGTCTCCTTACCGACTCCATCTTTGAGGTCCATCTCTGCATTTGTTGGGTTAATTATTCCCTCCACCTTGATAGAACCGATCTTGCTCATTTCACTCTCTGTTAATGAGAGCTGTAGACACACACACACACACACACCATCATCTTCAGCTGCTGGCTGGATTATGGGCGTTCAATCAGCTTACCTTCTGACCCAGAAACAGGCTCTTTGCTGACAGGATGGTGAAGCCGTCTCCAGGTCCGTCTTCCACAGACGAACTCGGTAGAGACTCTTTGTCGCCATCTGTGGTCTTTAAGAGAAGAAAATGTTTCCTTTGAACCACATTTGGATCTTAAATGAGCCGGTTTTCATTTGAGCTCCCTGTGGGAGGACCACGGGTCAGAAGGAAGTTTTCTGAAGACTTTGACCAGAATATGTGATGATTTTTGGCTCTGTTAGATTAATTAGAAGATATTTCCACTTAATTAAACCCAAACTGATATAACATCAATAATGTTCAACCAGATCCTGCTTGCTTCAGTCACTTCAAAGGTCTGGCTGGTACGAAGCTCTGTAAATCGTGTGGAAGGACGTTCGACAGGAGCAGAACGTTCCATCACCTCGGCTGACTCACCTTCGGCTTGCGGCCTCGTCTCCCTTTAACCTTTTTAAAGGATTTGATGGTTTTCTTGCTCTTGGAGCGGTCTTCCTGCTTCTCCGGCACAGACGTCTGGGAGTCCACCTTCACCCGGGCCCCCCTCTTCTTGGAGAGGAGCTCTGGGTGGATTCGAGGCAGGACGCCTCCGTTGGAGATGGTCACCCCCCTGAGAAGCTGAATGAAAGATTTGGTCAGAAATGAGCTTTAACTGCAGCAAATGCATCACATCTGCCTTGGATGGCTTTGCTTTCAGCAGGAAGTTGCATATGAACTCTTAGACTTGGGTGGCGGGCGGGCCAAAACTTCTTATGATCACTGGGTGGATTTTAACGAGATTTTTACTGGAAGAACGTCTTCAGCTGCTTGACTTTTGGCACCAACTTCAGTCAACAATCTGATTCAACTTTTTCTGTAATTATTTTAATACATAAGTTCAAATTGTTAAGATCACTCAGATTCCGGCTCATTCACGGTGAAGAACCCAATAAACGAGTGTTGTACTCCTGGAAATCGGTCTTGAGACCACGTTTTTATGTTCTTGGAATCGAAGGCATTTTTACTGTCTGGTCTCAAACTGGGCGGACTTGTTTTTTTAACGAGATTGGTCGAGACTAGAGGTCGACCGATATTGGGTTCTCCATTGCGTATACCGATATGTAGGAGACATGGTCAGCCGATATGTACCTCTGATTTTCATGGCCGACATCCAGACACTTTCCACGTTGTTTTCATGCTAAAATGTCACTGATGAAATCAGCCAGTTTCTGGAGCTAAATCGTTTTTTGAACTGATTTCAGTCCGTTTATTGCTCGGACTGTATCGCAAGATCTCGAAAATCCTGCGCATGCCTGTTTGCGCACCTCAGGCCTCTGCACCGGAGCGGAGCCGTTGTAGAGCGGGTACAGTATAATTTGAGTTCGGAAGCAAGCGGCAGCAGAAGGCGGGGGTGGAGCGGAGATAGTGGAATTTTGGGGTAAGGGTCTATGTAGGGGGCGGGCATACTACGTGAACGGACCCATCTGATTGGCCGCATATCAGAAGGGCTACATTTGATTGGTCAAATAATACTTCTGCGTAAAAAACGTTGGTTACGTATTGTAACCCCAGATTATATGAGTCTAGTCGCAGCCCTTAAGCTAGCTGCTATTGGAAGGATGATCTCAGCATCAGCCAATCATGAAGAGCTTAAATGTACGCCCACCAATGGTGGGCACCCCTTGTGGGTATATAAGTGGAGCGACTCCACTGTTCGCCTCCTAACAGAACCAGTGGGGCCATTTGCTTAAGGGCTGCGACTAGACTCATAGAATCTGGGGTTACAATACGTAACCAACGTTCTATTTTGTCTAGTCTTAGCCCTTAAGCTAGCTGCTATTGGAATAATGCGCAGCAGGATGGGTTTACGCCACACTGGTTACCTCAACCAATGGACACACCCAACATGTCTCCTTTTAGTGAGGGTCGCTCAGCCTCAGCCCAGGGCTTAAAAGGCTGAGACAGCCAAAGAGAAGAGTGGGGCCCCCACTAAAAATATCATCCACAAGAGGATGAAATTCATTCAAGTAGGGCTGATGTGGTGCCATAATGCTTTCACTCAGCCTGCTGAGGTCCAAGCACTGAACGAGTGATGGATCCTGAAGACTCATCTCGTAAATAATAACGAGTAAAGGAACAGGGTGAAGCCCATGAAGCAGCCTGACAAATGTCTTCCATCGAAACACCACTGTGGAGCGCCATAGAATCCCTCTGGCTGAGTGAGCCCTGAGTGTCTCAGGCGGATCCCGCCCTGATGATGTGTAAGCGAGTGAAATGGCGTCACAAAGCCAGTGTGAAAGATGGTGGGTCGACAGCGCTTGCCCAAGGGAAGAATCTCTGTAGTGCACAAACAGGCTTTGTGAGCGGTGAATCCCTGAAGTGCGTGACACATATTGTGCGAGCGCACGCACCGGGCAGAGAAGGTGGGAAGCCACCTCCTCATCAGAATTATGGGGAGGAGGAAAAAGTCCAGCTAATGAAACTGACCTGGATTTGAAGGAAGTATTAATGTTTTTGGGCACAAAGACTGGGTTGGGGCATAAAACAGCGGACCCGCCATCTTCCCGGATCCTGAGGCATGCGGGAGTAGAGCCCTGCACGGGCCTAAAATCTGAGCCCGTGTCCGGCCCGGCCCGAGGGGGTGGAGCCCCAGCCCGACCCAGTCCGAAAAGGTTTTCAGGATTCTCTGGCCCGACCCGAGCCAGAGCCCGACTTTTTTTAACCAACTAAATGAAAACAAAGTGCATCAATCCTGACCAATGTGTTCAAAGACGTGCAGGATCCGATCAATTTGTTTTTCCCTCATTTACCGTCACAGAGATAACGGCGCAGGCTCTGGTGGTAATCAAGTTAAATGTTATCTCTTTCTAACAATTTTCACAGGAAAACAGAACAGTTAAAAGCAGGGCTTGTGTTGTGTTGACCGGATAGTTCCCGTATTTGACCGTTTATTTTGACGGAGAAAGAATAGAAAGAATTACCCCGACGCATGCAGACGAACTGACATTTTATTCGTTATGCACATTGCAGATGTAGCTAAAAGATTCCCATCTGAACATCTGAGCTGGACACTGCTCAGCGCAGCTCGCTGTCAGCGCATATGTGCACAGCGAGCTGAAGATGTGGAGAGGGGCTTGGAGCTCGTCGCAGAACCAGAACCATGCAGGAAGGTTCCTCCCACTGAAGCGAGTGTTTTCCAAACCCTGTCTCTCAGAGAGACTTGTCACTTATAAAATGTTCCCTGATTATGAAACTTTGGCTGAATAGCGCTTGTTCCTGTCTCCAATGTGGCGACACATCCAGGAGCCGTCTGAGGAGAATCCCAGAATCTCACATCTTTAGCTCAGAACACGCATATGATTACACACAAGCGTGACCCGTCAACCCGGTCTCACAGTAAGACCGGGTTGGAACTGTTCAGGTTTACGCAGACAATCTTTACATAGAATTGACTTACAGATATAAAATTAGTTCAGTAAAATATAAAGCATTTTATTTAAATATCCATTAATTATTTTACAAGCACAGAGAGCCGCATCAGATGGATGGAAGAGCCGCGGGTTGCCGACCCCTGGTATAGCCTATAAAATGATGTGTTTTCTCCAGGAATAGAGAGGACACAAACTCAATACATCTCTTTTATTGTGAGGTAATAATTTCTCCGAGTTCTGCCGTTGCGGGCGGGAGTAGACATGCACACTGCAGGTGCGGGCGGGAGTGTAACACACACGTTGCAGTTGCGGGCGGTAATTGTCAGAAATTCAGCGGGAGCGGGATGAAGAAAACGCACAGGGCTCTACTGCTGCGTTTCAGTCAGGGGTCGGCAACCCGCGGCTCTAGAGCCGCATGCGGCTCTTCCATCCATCTGATGCGGCTCTCTGTGCTTGTAAAATAATGAATGGATATTTAAATAAAAAGCTTTATATTTTACTGCATTAATTTTACATCTGTATGTCAATTCTAAATGTAAAGATTGTCTGCGTAAACCTGAACAAGTCCAACCCGGTCTTACTGTGAGATCGGGTTGATGTGTCACGCTTGTGCGTAATCATATCGCCGCTTTCTGAGCTGACGAGGATGTGAGATTCTGGGATTCTCCTCAGACGGCTCCTGGATGCATCGCCACATTGGAGACAGGAACAAGCGCTATTCAGCCAAAGTTTCATAATCAGGGAACATTTTCTAAGTGACAAGTCTGTCTGAAAGACAGGGTTTGGAAAACGCTCGCTTCAGTCGGAGGTATCTTCCTGCATGCGCTCTGGTTCTACGACGCGCTCCAAGCCCCTCTCCACATCTTCAGCTCGCTGTGGACCTTATGTTGTACACGCTGACAGTGAGCTGCGCTGAGCAGTGTCCAGCTCAGATGGGAATCTTTTCTTGAGTGATTTAGTGTTTCAATTTTTTTTATGAATTCGATTAAAAACAAAGGCACCCGGCCCGGCTCGTGTCCGAGGTAATTACACACTGGCCGGAAGCCCGGCCCGAGGGCCTAGGGCTTCAGTGCAGGGCTCAATGCGGGAGCCACTGAAAGGGCAGTTAGGTCGCTCACTCTCTTGACTGATGCCAGCGCCAGCAGCAAGGCAGTTTTGAGTGACAGGAACTTGAGTGAGACCTGGTCCAAGGGTTCAAATGGGGTTTCAGATAAGCCGCGCAGAACCACCGTTAGGTCCCACTGGGGAAATAGCGGGCAGGACACAGGTCTGTTCCTTCTGACACCTTTTAGAAAAAGTTTTGTGAGGGGATGATTGAAAACAGATCTATCTCCAAAACCCTGGTGACAGGATGAGATAGCTGCAGCATATGTTTTAATAGTGCTGAATGCGAGGCCCCTGTCCATCAGTATCTGCAGAAACAATAGGACATCCGCCAGCTGGCAGGAGAGCGCTTGAACATTCCGCTCTGTGCACCATTTCTGGAAAGCTGCCCATTTAGCAGCGTAAGACGCAATGGTAGAAGGCGCCCGCACACTCTGAATAGTGGTGACCACATCATGCGGCAGCCCAGAAGCCTCTAAGCGTGACCGCTCAGCGGCCAGACCCACAGCCGTTGGCCTATTTCTGGAGGATGTTTGATTATCCCATCCGCCTGGAGAAGGGCGTCCGCCCTCCACGGGGAGCCGGACACTAGCGCTTGCAGATCTGGAAACCATGATGCGGACAGGCGTCTGGGAGCTACCAGAATTACCGAGAGCTGTTCCGACGAAACTCGGTCCAGGAGACGGGGGATCAGTGGGACTGGCAGAAACACATAGAGGAGCATCTGAGGCCAGGGCTGGTGTGAGAAGGTGTCTGCTCCGAGTGGGGGGTTGTCCCGGAGACTCAGGGAAAACAACAGGTGACACTCAGCGTTTTCGCAAGCCGCGAACAGATCCACAGAGGGTTCCCCGAATTTGATCCATATCTGTGATATCAGTGCGGGATGCAGACGCCAGTCGGAGTCGCGGGGTCCCCCTCTCGACAGGATGTCTGCTGCCACATTCAGGACCCCCGGAATGTAAGTGGCTTTGATGGACAGCAGGTAGACATGTGCCCAACACAGTAAATCTGTGGCTACGAGCAATAGTGGGAGGGATCGAACTCCCCCTTGGCGATTTATGTAGGCTGCCGCCACCTGGTTGTCTGTGTGAACTTCGACATGACGGCCATCGAGAAGGGCAGCGAAGTGTCTGATCACATTCCTCACTGTCATAAGCTCCAACACATTTATGTGCTCGTGCGTGTGGGAGGGCCAGCGATCTGCCACTGTATGGGACAAGCACGTGCCCCCCAACCCAACAGTGACGCATCCGTAAACACAGATACGTGTGACGTAGGACGTCCGATGGGGACCCCGTGTGAGAGGATGCAGGGATTCCCCCAGTGAGCGAGGTCCCCACCCACTGAAGGGGGAACCCTCAACATACGTCTCTTCTGATGTATCGGGTGTACCCGGAGGCAGATGAACCAACGCTGTAGGCGTCTCGTGTGCAGTAAACCTAACGGCACCACAGCGTGAGCTGCAGCCATCATGCCCAGAAATTATAAGGTGAGTAGAATGCTTCTTGGATAATTGCTCTTTAAAGAAAGCTCTTAAGCTTGGCTTGAAGAGATAACGGAGGTGAACAGTGGAGTCGCTCCACTTATGGGCCATTCCCATCTGTACCGGGTCGGCCCGGGCCTGGTAGCATAGGTTGTTTACATATCTGGGTGGCCTGGAATTTTTCAGGGCCAACCAAGGCTCATTCTCAGCCCTCTTCTCGAGGGGGTCTGCTTCAGGCCGACCAGGGCCAACACACCCACTGCTGACAGCAAATTCACACCTTCCATTAGAGCAAGCCTCTGATTGGTGGGTAGAATCAGCCCACATGGGCTTAAGGCAAGGATGTGTGGAATCAACCAGGCCAGGTTGGGGCCGACTGGGGCTACCCGGCCCGGGCCGACCCGGTACAGATGGGAATGGCCCATTATATACCCACAGGGGTGCCCACCATTGGTGGGCGTACATTTAAGCTCTTCATGATTGGCTGATGCTGAGATCATCCTTCCAATAGCAGCTAGCTTAAGGGCTAAGACTAGACGAAATAGAACAGAGCTGGTTTACAAAAAGTTGATGTATGACACGGATGGAAATGTTTGAACCAAACATTTATCGCCATTTTAGACATGCTTTGCGATGGGCCTATCGCATGTCCTGTTATCGCGATGATGATAATTTTTCGATATATTGTGCAGCCCTAATAAATAAGAATCCCGATTCAGACTTGAATCGATTTTTTCAGCACCTCTATTCCATAATCTTGTTCTTTCGGTCACTACCCAAAGCTCGTGACCATAGGTGAGGGTAGGAACGTAGATTGACCGGTAAATAGAGAGCTGAGCCGGAAGGCGAATGTCTTCACCATGACAGACCGGTACAACGCCTGCATCACTGCAGATGCAGCACCAATACGCCTGTCGACCTTATGCTCCAGCTTTCTCTCACAATGAAGCCAACAGGACCACATCATCTGTAAAAAGCAGAGACCTGATCCTCAGGCCACCAAAACGGATGCCCTCAAGACCTTGGCTGTGCCTAAATCCTGTCCGAATCTGTGACAAAGGGCAGCCTTGGCAGAGTCCAACTCTCACTGGGAATGAGCCTGACTTACTACCGGCAATGCGGACCAAGCTCTGACACCGGTCATACAGGGTCCTAACAGCCTGTATCAAAGGGCCTGGTACTACCCCATACTCTCTGAGTACCGCCCACAGGACCCCCCAACGGAAATGTGGTTGAATGCCTTCTTCAAATCTTCAAAACACATGTAGACTGGTTGGGCAAACTCCCACACACCCTCCAGGATCCCCCTAAGGGTATAGAGCTGGTCCAGTGTTCCACAGCCAGGACAAAAACCACATTGTTCCTCCTGAATCCTAGGTTCAACAATCCGATGGACCCTCCTCTCCAGAACCCCTGAATAGACCGTACCAGAGAGGCTCAGGAGTGTGATCCCTCTGTAGTTGGAGCACACCCTGCGGTCCCCCTTTTTAAATAAGGGGACCACCACCCCGGTCTGCCAGTCCAGTGAGACTGCCCCTGATGTCTACGCGATATTGCAGATCCGCGTCAGCCAACACAGGCCCACAACATCCAGAGCCTTAAGGAACTCCGGGTGGATCTCATCCACCCCTGGAGCCTTGCCACAAAGGAGCTTTTTAACCACCTCAGTGACCTCAGCACCAGAGATTGGAGAGTCCAACCCAAAGTCCCCAGGCTCTGCGTCCTCACTGGAAGACATACCGGTGGGATTGAAGAGGTCTTTGAAGTATTCCGCTCACCGATCCACAACGTCTCGAGTAGAGGTCAGCAGCCCACCGTCCCCACTATAAACAGAGTTGGTAGCTCACCGCTTTCCCCTCCTGAGGCGCCGGATGGTGTCAGTTTGTTTTAAAAGCATCGAGGACAATAACGATAAACTTGAGTGTCGCTTTAAGAGTGCTGGGGACAGTTTCATCCATGTGACTGTTCTGTTACCGGGCTCTGCTCGTGCACGGTGAGGTGAGGTGAGGTGAAGATGCTGCGTTACCTGGTTGAGTTCTTCGTCGTTGGCCACAGCCAGCTTGATGTGTCTGGGAGTTATTCGACCTTTCTTGTTGTCTCGTGCTGCATTTCCTGCTAGCTCCAAAATCTCAGCTTAAAGGAAACAAAGCCGAGTGTAAAACAGTCTTAGAGCTCCGTGTTACACACACACACACACACACACACACACACACACACACACACACACACACACACACACACACACACACACACACACACACACACACGCGTCTTCCACTCTCACTACCAGCTCCAAGCAAATCAACAACTTATTTCAAGAATAAAACTATAAAAATATAACACGAGTGAAACTAAAAGCTACTATTAGCTGCCATAATTTCTAACTTGGTTCATTTTAGTATTTTTGCATGTGAACACACACCCGTTACTGAGTTCCCGGCTGCCAAAGCTGACATCCATAGAACTGTCTCTGTGTGCCGCTCTCCTACCTGCCAGGTACTCGATGACAGCTGCCATGTAGACAGGTGCGCCCATGCCAATGCGGTATTTGTGCGTCCCGGTGCGCAGGTACCTCATCATCCTCCCCACGGGGAAGATGACACCCGCCCTTGATGATCGGGACAACTTGGTGACCTTCTTCTTCCCACTTCTGGCAGACATTTTGGTGCTGAAGGTTATCAGAGATGAGCGTCATGTTTTACAGCAAGTTTATCATCAATAAATGGTCCTGCATGTTCCATAAAACCTGCATGAGAACATGTTCATGCAGCTGCTGATGGATAATTGGGTCCTCTAGTCGGTGTTTTTTTATTTGAGCAGTTACATTCTCATAATCTTACAAAGTTTAAAACAGAGCTCAAAGGGAATAGGCTGAAGCAGAGATGCTTATGTTCACCCACCCCTCAACCCGTATCCAATATTACTACAGTTTATAAATTTGTAGGCGTATTGGTAGCACTTAATATACCTTCATTTATTCATTACTTGTTTTAATGATTATTTAGATATTTACCTCACTATACCAAAGTTTATTTGTCCTTTGTACTGAAACAAACACAATGAAACCATGAAGTGTACTAATCACATTTTCTGTACATTAACATGACAACAATGATCTTTGCTAAGTGGTGTACTGTACACTAGCCACACCCTTTAAGTGGTCATCCAAACCATTCTACAGTTTCTCACCTCTTCCACACACACCGGTTCTTGAGGATGGTGTGAGAACACTGAACCTTGAAATTAAGTGATCTCCTCAGATCATACCCACTGACTCTGTTACTAAAGAGCCTCTGAATAATTCTCTTCCTTGCTCTATATAAGATTAGTAGTGATTTTTAAAAGTTTAATAGAGTGTATTAGTGTGGTCCCTGAGCCCAACATTACGTACAATCCTGACAATGTTTCCTAATGACTCCTACAGGCATTTCCACAGACCTTCACTCAATAATGGGCTCGATACACGGGAGGCAACAAACGACAGAGATCACCGAAATTCGTCGCTGTCGCTTTTATTACCTGACACACGGGTGGCGACCAGTGGCAGCGGCCAGCGGCAAAGCCGTCGACGCGTTCTGTTCCATGGCGAAATCGAATCTTCCATTGTTTTGATTGGCTGTGTCAGGTTGGAGGGAATTAAAGTTATTTAAGCGGTTCAGAGTTTAAAAAAAGCGGTAGATATGATGTTTCACAAGGTGCTGTTAGAGTTATGTGAAATCTTACTTCTGATTTTACTATATTAAAAAAAAACCTGGAGAATGGGCTGTTTGGTAGAAATATTGTACAGCTCTGGGAAATCCGTCACAGCAAGTATCAACTTCTCCATGTTCGCTCGGAGATGTACGGAGCATCCTGTCCGCTCATTGGCCAGTGAATGAAACCTCCGTTGATTGATCCTCGTCCGAGCGACAGTGATGAAAAGTTGAAAATATTTCAACTTTCTGGGATTGCGTTGCTGGGTCGCCTGTGCACGACACAGGTTCAGGTCTGGCCATAGCACAGAGTCTGCTCTACTGAGGGTCCTAAATGACATCTATCTATCACTAGATCAGGGAACACCTGTGCTGCTTCTGTTGTTAGACCTGACGGCAGCCTTCGACACAGTTGACCACGCGATTCTACTCGATCGCTTGGAACGATGGGTTGGGATCAAAGGGTCAGCTCTGGACTGGTTTAGATCGTATCTCCAAAACAGGACATTCTGTGTTAAACTGGGTGATGTTTTTTCTTCTTGGGAGGGGCTCCGGTGGGGGGTCCCGCAGGGGTCGATCCTTGGTCCACTTTTGTTTGCCATTTATCTGCTACCTCTGGGGTCAATCTTTCGTAAACATGGCCTATCATTCCATCTATATGCTGACGATTGCCAGATTTACTCTCCATTGTGTCAGGAGAAAGGTCACTCTATCCAGTCCTTTGTGTCCTGTGTTAATGAGGTGAAGTCTTGGCTAATGTCCAACTATCTACATCTGAATGAGGGAAAGACAGAGCTCATTGTTTTTCACCCCAACAGCAGGAATGTGGATCGTTATGCTGATCTTGGCCCTCTTTCTCCATACTCAAAACCAGTTGTTACCAGTTTGGGGGTGAAACTTGATGTAGGACTTAAATTTGATGCACACATCAATTCTGTGATCCGGTCCAGTTTCTTTCACCTGAGACGCCTTGCTAAAATCAAGCATATGCTGTCGAGAGCCCACCTGGAGCGGCTTGACTACTGCAACTCTCTATATGCAGGGTTGTGTCAGTCAACACTGCGTCGCCTACAGGTTGTGCAGAACAGCGCTGCCAGGTTCCTGACTGGGACCAGGAAATGGGACCACATCAGTCCAGTTCTGGCCTCCATGCACTGGCTTCCGATTTCCTATCGCTCACAATTCAAAATACTCGTCTTTGTTTATCATTTCTTCCAGGGTGGTGCTCCCCCCTATCTGGCCACACTCCTGAACAGACATTCCCCATCACACGCTCTGCGCTCCTCTGACCAAGGCCTGCTCGCTGTCCCTCGGTCTAGGTGTCGTACCCGTGGGGACCGGGCTTTCTCAGTCCTAGCACCTTTACTCTGGAACCAGTTGCCACCCTCAGTTAGGCTGTCCCCTTCTCTGCCAGTCTTTAAGAATCACCTAAAAACACACCTCCTCCGCTTGGCGTTTCCAGAACATGCTTGATTATGGCCCTCTATTATGTTGAATCCATTCCACAGTTTTCATTGGTACTCTCAATCCATCCACTCAATCCAATTGTGTTTCACACATTTGTATTTTACCGGAATGTTTCATCTATCTTGTAATTTCCATTTTGTATTTTGTAATTTGTATTTTGTAATTTGAATTTCTTTTATTGTTGATTTATTCAGTATAATTACTTACAGCTGTACCATGTTCAGCGCTTTGGGCTTCCTGACAGGGTTGCGGAAGGCGCTTTATAAATAAAGCTTTGATTGATTGATTGATTGATTGACACGTGCACGAGCGCAAAATTTCACACGCACATTTTTCGCGGTTTGCTCAGTAGGAGGGAGACCCGCGATTATCGCTTTGCCGCGCATGTCTCATTGAAAATGAATGGAGGAGAGGCGATGTCGTCTCCCGTGTGTCGAGCCCATTATGGGCAACCCAGTGACGTGATCCCAGAAATTTGAAATATTTTCAACTTTTCATCGCTGTCGCTCGGACGAGGACCAATCAACGGAGGTTTAATTCACTGACCAATAGAGGTGCTGAAAAAAATCTATTCAAGTCTGAATTGGGGTTCTTATTTATAAAGATTCAGAATCGATTCACAAAGGTTCAGAATCGATTCCAAGAACTCAAATATTTGGCATGTTACAGGTTTGAGATGCACTTTTTTGATCTTTGTTAGGAGAGTCAGTACTCCGTTTACTTTTGTGGTCCCATAAATTGAGATGATTCATTTTTGAATCTGCTGATAAGTGGGGACTAGAATGTAATTTTTTCCATACTCATTAATTTGAGATATTCTCATATTTATTTTCTAAGTAGATAAGCGAGTACTCAGAATTACTCATGTATTTATTTGAAGTTGTTGATAAATGAGAGAAAACATTTTCCTTTGTAAGAAACCTGAGGCACTTTTTTAAACAGGTTGAGGACTCAAATGTTAAACTTGTTTCCACACATACTTGAAACGTATTTGACCGTATTACTTTCAACGCTACTGTTAGGTAACTAAAGATTTGTTATATTTTACAAGGTAAGCAAAAATAAATGTTGTCTTTTGGTCAAAAGATTGCTTCTGTTTATAGTTTTAGAATCACTTTATTTTACCTTGTAAATTAGCCTTTTTTTAACATGACCAGTTTAAAGTAAAATAAAAAATTTCCCATAGCTTTAACTAACTTCCACAACAAAGTAGTTAATCCTGGAACTGACACTCTTTAATATTGATTGTGAATCGATTCTGAATCAAATGGGCACCCCGAGAATCGGAATCGAATCAAATCGTGAGTTGCAGATTCACATCCCTACTAACCAATGAGCAGACAGGATGCTCCGTACATCTCCGAGCAAACATGGAGGGGAAGTTGATACTTGCTGTGACGGATTTCCCAGAACTGTACAATATTATACCAAAGAACCCATTCTCCGGGTTTTTTAATATAGTAAAATCAGAAGTAAGATTTGCCTCCCGTGTATCGAGCCCAATACCAACATAAGGAAGGATGAGTGAATAGTACAAGAAGAGTAGTCCTTTGTGGTCCAAAAGGTATCTACATCGTCTCATAATAGCAATATTCTCTGCCTGTTTCTCTTGTACACTGACTAATTGGGGTTTTCAGCTAATGTTGTGACTGAGGATCACTCCTAAAATGGATTCTCTTTTACCCTTTCTATCTCATTGTCAATTTAGATTTTTTATCTTCTGATTGCCAAACAGCATCATTTTAGTTGTATTTACAGATAATTAGTTTTTGTTAAACCAGTCCTTAAGTTTCTCTAGTTCTGTGGTCACCTCTGTCACAAGCAGCTGTAAGTCATTTCCTGAGCATCATATTGTGGTATTAACACCTGATTCTGGAATTATCTTTTCCAGTTCCTTTGCTCCTGGGTCTGCCGGAGCTGTCACTGTTCCTGCTCTAGTTAAATCTACCAATCAAGTCGTTTTATGCTGTTTTGGATTTACTTCAACCAGTCATCTCACCCAGTGGGAACAATGGTTTCATTACACATTTATTAAATAACAGGTGCGTATTCTTGACACTTTCCCCCCATGAAATATAAACACCAGAGAACGGCAAAACTAAAAAAGTGGTCTTTAATCATGATTCTGTTATTGATGCAAGCTAATCATCTTTAGAAAATGTAAAACTGTGACAAAATCTCTGGTCGAGAGACGACTGACCCTCTGGTTTGACACGTACACAACCATTAAAATAAGCACAATTATTAGTGGTAGTTTCTCTCATTTGGTTCCTCGCAACAATAAATATCGAGTTAATTTGTATCAGTTTTTCACATTTTTATTTAAAAAAATCACAAAGTTACAAGAAAACGTGAAATCAGTTTAAATCCATATAATCACATCTAAACGTGGTGATTTTGAATATTTCTACACCAGGTGTGTTCAGCCATGACCCTCCTGGGCCACCGTCCAGCATGTTTTTGAAGTTTTCCTGTTCTAACACACCTGATGGTTGACTCACCTGTGCTGCAGCAGGTCATCAGAAGCCTGTATAATCATCCACTGATTGTAGCTGAAGCTCCTAAAACAGACAGGACGGTGGCCTGGGAGGGTCAGGACTGGGCAATCAGATGGCTTCGCCATGCTTTTATTTTGGTAGGCCGCTTCGGGGCGGTCAGAAATTCCCATGTTAGCTAAAGCATTTATTTAAAAACCATCATGTTTGTATTTAAATTCAACAGTTGGGTCAAAACTATAAACCTGGTTCTGAATATTTTGGTTTATTTTTATCAAAATATCTGTTTTGACTATTTTGGACTCGACACGTAAAAACATGGTCGCTATTGTTTTATTTACGGTATTTTGTTTTTGTTTTTTGTACACGCAGAAGCGCCGCCGCCGGTGAATAGTCGGCATTCCGTGTGATTTCCCTCCCAGCCGTGACCGTTCGGTCTCCGGTTTAACGGGGACATGTAGCGGCCTGCAGCGGCGGCGGCGCCTCCGGAGCTCATTTACATATGTGAAGGAACATGTATGACCCACGAGCCGTCGGCCGACTTCAAAGGGCCACAGATGTATAATGAGCGCGTGCGGTGTTGATACGCACGAGCGCAGCGGAAAAGCTGTGAACGTGACCATAGCTTTGAAGGCTAACGTCACCGTTCCGAACTGAGCAGAAAACCGAAAGCGTCTTTTCGACGTAGCTACGCAGACGTTAAGATTCGGTTATGAAATAAATAAAAAGACGGACTCGGCGCCGCGAGCTCGTTCCTCACAAGTGTTTGTTTATTTATGCAACATGCTAACGGAGCACGGCTCCGGTCGCTACATTAGCCCGTTACAGGAGAAAACGCGAGACGGGGGCGCGTGTTCTGCTTGTTCCGACATTAAAAACCGACTCTTTCTCTAACCGAACCCCCTCCCGCCCGCTCCGGTTAATCTCAGGGAGGAACGCGTCCCGGTGGATCCGGATGTGGACCCAAACAGGAACAAATAGAACCAAATTAAGTTTTTACCTGTGTTTTCCTTTAACGTGAAACGGGCCGAGCCCGAGATGCTGCTGCTGCTTGGCTACAGTAGCGGACGGTGCTTTGACCAGGCTCGGCGGAGGTTTGCTGCCCTTCCAGGTTAGAGAGAAAAGCCCCGGTAGTGTGGATGGAGGCTGGCTATATGCTACTGATGCTGCAAAGGGAAAAAATTCAGGACACGGAAAATCCACACTAACACCCCCCCCCCCCCCCCCCAACATGCCTTCAGACATGCACACACACAGAGACTACACACACATATACAAACCCTAGTTACAAACTCCATCTGGTGTGACACGTACATGTAAATTAAACATGTCTAAGTTGTCTATTATTTGTTTGTTTAGTCTCAGTTTAGTTCTATGGGCCACTCAGGTTCTGGGTCTGAACAGTCTTAAAGGTGCAATATGTCAGAATTCTACAATCACAAAGCAGTCTAATGTAGGGGTTGTTTTGAGCAGGATCTTGATGGAACAAGATACGGGAACTGTCTTATTTTGAAAAGACCGTTCCGGCAACTGTCTGCTAGGTTCGGGCAACTCACGCGACCAACTTGTGCTATACGCAGTGTTCGAATTACGGGTGAGCTAAAGGGAGCCCGCCTCACCCGAAAGGATGACGGGCTCCCCTGGAAGTCCTCAACTTACACATCCAGGGGGAGCTCAAAAACTATCCTGGTTCTACTTATATTACATTATTTATGTGGACTCTCCGGGGATTATTTTGAGCTGAGAGGCACAGAGCTCTGATTGTTGATGCGCTCCAGACAGCTGCGTCCTGAGAACGGCCACAGTAACATTCTCAGTGTCGCCACCTCAAAAAAATAAATTTAACACTCGACCGTTTATGTCGGCTCATATCCTTTCATGCGTTATGTCTTTTATTTGTGTCTGATGCCTTTCGCTGCTGCGGAGCACATCATCTGTTTCATCCTCCGGTGACTTCACCTCACCGGTGCGGCTGGCGCGCAGCACGCAGTCCGCTATTTTTGCAGTCGGAAGATCTTTTTGAACTGCAGTTCAAAGGTAACTCATGAGGTGTAAATATATGAATCCAGGTAGCAGTTTTTCTTTTGGATTGAGAGGAGAGGCATGATGACAGAGACAGGACAGAAAAATTGTCAAATAAAAAAGTGCTTGAAAAGGAAAATGTAGGTAGATTCATCCCACTACAGGTTTTTAACTTTCTAAGGCAATAATTTATAAGCATGTAATATTTATGTATTTGATACCATTCGGATCTCTTTCAAACCTCAGTCCCCCACAGGACCGAAGGAGTTTTGCCTCCGAGGCTGCACCAGTAGGTGCTTTTATAAGACACCATGCCAGTAAATTGGCGTAATATTACCGCAGTGGTATGTCTATAAACGTGGCATGCCGTCGTGGCGTTGCGTGAATATTGCGGCATTCGTTCCGCCTCGCTTGGTAGTAATATTGCGGTAATGGTCTGTCGTATGCGCCCTGTCGCAACAGAGGCAGATGTCATGATCACGTGGGGAGTTATTACTGAGCTCCGGCTGGCAAATTTATTGAAAATGAAAGTAAACACAGGCAATAAAGTTTGCTTTTTGAACAAAGTCAGCTGAGATGGCAAACTGGAGCGCCGTAGCGCTCCATGAGCCCCTCTGTTAGAGCTGAAGTTCTGATCACCAGAGACTGCACAGGGACTGATGGGGACAGACACCTTTAGGAGCAGCTTGTTAAAAAAAACTTAACGATCACGGCTTCAATCGCAATAAAAAAAACAAGTTATGTCCAAGATAAATGGAGGTCTGCCGCAGCACAGAGACTGCCCCCATACCCAGGGGTGTCGGACTGGGGGGGGGGGGGGGGGGGGGGGGGGTTGGAGGGTACCGTTTACCCAGGGCCCACTGCAGGGAGGGGCCCTGAGACAGCTTTGAATAAAAATGTTTTATTGTTGTTGCTTTTTTCCCCCAACTTACTTAATGTCTTAATAAACTTCCCTTTACCTGGATAAAGAGGTTAAGAAACAGAAATTCGCCTTAAAAATAATAACTGAATAATCTCTGAGGCATCTATCACCCCTTAAAAATGTGCAAAGTGGTTTAGTCCACACCAGCGGCCAGGGCTGCACAGCCGCGTGTACAGCTAATGAGACATCGCAGATGCCGACAGCCAGAGCTGGAGGCAGAAGAGTCAGTCATGTCTTTTCCCAAGAAAGGGAAATCTGGCTTCCAGAAAACAAAAGAAAAGAAAAGAAGGAGAAAAAGTTAATTGAACAGAAGCAAGTATTAACTAGGGTTTTCAAGAAGGAAGGTGAGCAGCAGCAGAACACAGTTTTAGCTGATATTAGCTAGCTCTCAGAAGCTGCATTCATGTTAGGTGTTCAGTGTTAAACGCCTTTAGTTTCACCATCAAGATCAAATATAAATTAATTAGTGTTATCAGTGATAACACCAATTAATTTATATATATATTAATCTGAATTATTATCGCGAGCAGCCACCGCCAATTAATTAGCGGACATCGCAGTAAAAACGGGTTCACTCTGTGTGGATATTTCAGCTCCTTCCCAGTCATGGACCAGGACAAACTTGGTATCGATGGATTCGTGATCATCTCAGGAATGTGAAGCTGCCACTGTTTTTCGTATAGCATGATGACACTGGTGTTAGAGGATTGTTATTGACTTGGTTAGATATTTTAAGCCTATTTTAAATTTCTTTATATTTGATCTTGAAAATGGACAATCTTATAATTTGGCTGATAATGGAGGGATTATAAAATTTACAGTACATTACATTCACAGAGAGAACCTGGTTTATTTCATGTCATATGTATTTAATATATCAATATACCGGTATATCAGCAAAGCTTAACATCATGAACCATGACAGACATGACTGAAGAGCAGATGAAGATATCATGCCAGGCACTGATGAGAAAATATTACAAGGATCTCACAGCTGAATTTGAGAATGAGATGCTACACCTGAGAACAATATATGGTGCCACATTTCCACACATTCGGTCTCCTCTTGAGCTGCTTAATGCCATCTATACAGGATGCAATTACAGAACATTTTTGGAGAAGTTTGTATTGGACTGAGGATATTTTGCACACTACCTGTGACTGTTGCTGGGGGTGAACGGGCTTTTAGCGAACTGAAACTGGTGAAAAATGATTTGAGATCAACAATGTCCCAGGATAGACTGAACAGCCTAGCTCTTCTTTCTATTGAAAGCCAATTAGCCAAAGGATTGGACTTTAAAGATCTCATAAGTGATTTTGCTAACATGAAGACCCATCAGTGGGCATTTACTGGAAAATAAATTCCAGGATTTTTGTTTGAACACATTGTTGGCAAATAAAAATAATTATATGTGAAGTCTGGGCATTTCACTTTTATTATGCTGGCATTTGTATTTGCTCAATATAGAGGTTAAACTAAGATCATATTTATTATCTTGTCTTATAGCATGACAAAAAATGTTTAAGAGAGATATTAAGTAATTGAGCATGGGGGCCCACCTAGAAGACTTGTACCTAGGGCCCAGAATTTGGTGCTACGCCCCTGCCCATACCCCCTTTATGCCGCCATCACCTAATCTTTTATAAAATTGCCACGATTGCACCACATTACTGCCACGGTCTGATCTTATAAACAACCTTTATCCTCCCCAGGGAGCCGCAGCAAATCCCATTTTGCACACACTATGGTGCTGTAAAAACAGCTAGTGAGTTAGCGCAGGGGAGAGGGCTGCACCAGGGTAACAGTAAGATGAAAAAACTACCATTGTCAAAAGAAATGTGTGTTAACTTAGAAAATGTGGGTGCAATTTTTTATTACTTGTCCCCCCCCCCCCCCCCCCCTTCCACCACCACATTTGTGTTCCGGCATCTGCTCTGCCTTTGGTGAACTTTGGTTTGACATCAACATTTGCATTCCGGACTTTTGAGCAGTTTTGATGGTTTATCCCATGAGGTCCACATGGCAGGGATGAGGTAATACACACTCCTCAATCCTGCTCAATGGTAAACTTTCCTCGCTGGGTCACCCATGAATACAATGGGAGGGTTAAACGAGTCAACTCCTAATTAAATCACCATATTGCTCGAAGTACAGGGCAAGGAGGAGGAGTAGCAACCATTTTTTCATTCAGACCTATTAATCAATCCCTTACCAATTAATAGTTACAGTTCTTTTGAACATCTTATTCTTAGTTTTTCTAATCCAGATTGCAAAACTGTAAAACCACTCTTGTCTGTAGTTTTATATCGTCCACCAGGCCCTTACTCTGAGTTTTTGGATACGATCTCTGATTTTTTTTTTTAAAGCTGATTTGGTGCTAAATACTGATAAGGTCATTGTATTGGGGGATTCTAACATGCATGTGGACATTGAAAATGATAGCCTCAATGTAGCCTTTAGTAATATCTTAGACTCAATTGGTTTTACCCAAAGAATACATAGCTCCACCCACTCCTGCCATCATACATTAGACCTTGTGCTGACTTATGGCATAGAGTGTGAGGGAATAAATATATTTCCAAATAATCCAGTCCTCTCGGACCCCTTTTTGATAGCCTTTGAGTTTTTTTTATAACTGAGTTCTCAAGACATGAAAGAAAATTTCGCTGGAGTCCAGGGATTAAAGTTCTTCATCGTGGCGACGTAAATCCGTCAGTTGGAATAATCAGAAAAAAGTTCCGTCAAAATCTCTTCTCCCGCTCGCTTGGGTTTAGTACTCTCTCTCTCTCTCTCTCTCTCTCTCTCTCTCTCTCTCTCTCTCTCTCTCTCTCTCTCTCTCTCTCTCTCTCTCTCTCTGTCTTTCTCTCTCGTTGCTAATTGAATAGTGCACCGGTGTTGTTGAAATGTGTTTCTCCACCATTCTGCACCTCCCAAGCTGCAAAAACGTGTGCGCTCATTGCTCGCTCCCACAGTGCACACAATTACAAACTGCATGCGCACCAGGCGCTGGGATGCTAACAGAGCCAATAATTCAATTCAAAAATACTTTATTAATCCCAGAGGGAAATTCAATTGTTTCAGTACACACAATTCCAAGATCAGACATGCATATATGACAGACACATGACAAGAATTGGTGACTGTGGTCATCCGCAAGATGAGTCACGCTACCGTTATAGATCAAGAGGGTTTATATGAGGATAGAGTCGGGGGGTGGGGGTGGGGGGGGGGGGGGGGGGGGTGGAGAACCGAGAGGAATAGCTTTGCTATGCAAAAAACACCTCAGACAGATATGCGCACAGACTTCAGATGATACACAACATAAGTGTCCACTAGGTGTGGAGGTAGGGTTGGGACTCTCCTCACTTCAGAGTGTGCAGCCGCAAAAGCAGCGCCCATCACCTCCGTTTGGACAGGGGAGGGAGTTAATGAGTTAGAGAGCACATTGAATCCTAGATACGGTTCCACGGCCTTCACCGGTCACAGTCCCGCCCAGGCTGGGATAGGGAGAAAGTTTCCATAGCGACAGCAGCATTCCACATTTCTTCTGAGGGGAGTTTTCACTTCAGCCTCACAGGCTTCAAGGGCACCAGATTCAGAAAACAAGAATTGTTTTGGGTGCAGGCAGAGATAATTTCCTCTCTGCCTTAGAGTTCTGTCGGTCTTCAGCCCCTCCAGGTCCAATAATGGCGCAATCCGTGCTGATCCGTCAACTTTCTCCTTGATCGAATCAACCTTCTGTGCCAGAGCCTGAATCTCAGCCAAAGTTCCAAGCTTACGACTCATCTTGACAATTATATGAGTCTGTGAGTTTACAGCATGATGCATTCATCCCTGAGCTCCGGGATTAAGCCAGTATTCCTCGAAAGCTCGTGGGTGCAGAGCGGGAGCAAAACGGAGACAGAGAAAGAGGAAATTCAAACCATCTCTTCCACCGACCATAATGGGCAATGTGAGATCACTGGCCAACAAGATGGATGAACTCCAAGCCCTTTCAAGGACTCAGCCAGAGTTTCGGCAGTTTCGGAACCGCTGGAGGAGATAATGCAAAGAAGGATTCTCCAGAGAATCAAGAAAATTATGGACAACCCTGAGCATTCTCTTCACAAGACTGTCCGACAACGGAAGAGTGTCTTCAGTCAGAGGCTTCTTCAGTTTCAGTGCAACACTGACCGCTACTGGAGATCCTTCCTGCCAACAGCCATACAACAACTCTTTGATGACTTGATTATTATTATTATTCTGAGCTACTACAGCAATCAATTTCCCTCTGGGATTAATAAAGTATTTTTGAATTGAATTGAATTGAATTAATTTTCCGCTATGCCAGGTAACCGCTCAGGCCAAACAGCAGAAATCCTGACACCAACACGCCGAATATCCAGACATCTTCAGAATCCTCCACTGACAGTTGAGACAGGCAGATCAGGTTCCACTGTTTCCAGGAGTCCATGATATACCCAGCTGGCTCTGTCCCAGAGGGGCATCCAGGATCCCCTTCTCCCATTCTCATCATTGAAAATATTTTGTCAATCGCGTTGAGAGACCAACTGACCAGATCCATGTTTAATAATTTCCAGTTTCCAGAAAAAATGCAGAGAAGCGCAGTGCACAGGCAGACAGGACAGAGAGCCTTGGGAGGAGCATGGAGGGAGAGGAGAAAAAAGCGTCTGTACTCTCCAAGAGCCGGACGAAGAAGGCAATAAAGCTCTGATATCACAATGAGGGTTAACGTGATGAGCGGAACCAGGACCTAAATTCCCGGTGGGCCGATCTGAGGTCGGTGTTTTTAGTCGTCTCTCTGTTTTTTCGGGCCTGTGTTCAGTCATGACACTGCTGATCACCTGCTGATGAGAGGATTTCTCCTGTCAGTGGAACAGGTGAGTTGCTGAACAAGCGTTAGTTCCTAGAAACACTTTCTATGCCCAGACCTGTTATTTGTAATTTTATAATTAATATTAATTGAATGCACTAAACCCGCAAATGATAGAGGATAAGATTAAATATTATTAATCATATTACTATCAAATGTAAATAAGTATAACAGATAACTAATCTTAATTAAAAAATGGTATTAATAATTTTTATTTTAATATTGATCATATTCCCTTTCTAAGGTTTGGATGTCTGTGAACATTACAGAATATTCAGACCGGTGTAAAGAACAAGATATTATTAATAACCGGTCATGATCTAAAGCTGGTCTGAGGTATAAAACTCTGCCCTGGGCCTAAAGCCCTGCAGATATATTTAGTTTCTATAAACACCAACAACAAATAAACAACAGCAGCTGGATTCTACGTTGTTCCTTAAATTGAGACACGTAGTTTTGCAAGTTCTGCAGCTCACACGTTCAACAGGGAGCTCCGCCAGCTGATTGGTTCTTTTGGTATCTAGTGCAGTTCTGGTACTGAGCAGCATGGATGCATCAGCGGATTTCACTCTAGTCTGTGTTCATAATGGATTAAGAAAGGACAGGAAAACATTGTTAACTCAAACATATCATTATAATGAACATGTATAGATACTTTATCATACCAGCCTGTTACTCTACTTTTCCCCCCAAAAATGCACCAGACTGATGCGTTTAAATATAATTTTTTCGGGGGGGCATGCCGCAGGACAAAACGTTTGTGTAAATAACAATTTCTTCAGATGTTTTTTAAAACACTCAACATTCTGAGGTGCTCTCAATGTTTCAGGGAGTGTTCCACAGGCGTGGGGCTACAGCTTGAAAGGCTCGATCTCCCATGGAATGAAGTTTTGTCCTGGGCAGTTGCAGGAATTGAGAATTTCTAGAGTGAAGATTTCTTGAGGTGATGTGGATATTAAGGAGCTCTTTATGTCATGGTCCACGAGCCGAGGTGAGTGCTCCTCCTCACTAAACCATCTTTGAGGTTCTCCTTCCACAGGTGAGGAGCGGAGGGGACACCGGCTGTGCTGCATTCGTAATCAGAGGCTCTGGTATAAAAGGAGGATGGAGACACCACTCGACGCCAGATGATTGCTACTGTTTTGGTTAGCTCCAGCCTCTCGTATTCATTTGTTCGCTCGTTTTGACTTTCCGTGTTTGGATTATTGGATTTTTGACCTTGGACTGTTTTCTTGGATTATGATTTCGGACTCGCCTCTGAACCCCTGTCTGCTTGCACCGTTTAGGAATACCATCACCTCCTTCACCTACTCCGCCGAGAAGCCCGGATCTTCAGGACCACGTTCCATCCTCCTCCACGACTCCTGCTCCTCTCCTCTCCTCTCCTCTTCTCTCCTCTCCTCTCCTCTCCTCTCCTCTCCTCTCCTCTCCTCTCCTCTCCTCTCCGCTTCCTCACCCTCCCCGCTCTGCTGGGCCCTCGCTCACCTCGGCTCATTGCCTGCCCCGCTGCTCGCTGAGCTCGAACTCTGGACTATGGCACCCTACTCACTGGACTTCCAGTGCACCTTTAGTTCCCATTCTCTAAATAAAATACTTTATTTTTACTTACCTCCTGAGTCCCGTGTTGATTCTTCATGTCTTGGGTTAGACGCCTCCTGCAAGTCCTGACACTTTAAGATAAATCAGGCTCCTCTCTTGTGGAACCATCTCCCAGCTTTAGTCCGTGAGGCAGACACCTTGGCTACTTTTAAGACTAGGCTTAAAACATTTTTATTTGTTAGGGCCTATGGTTAAAATCTGATGTTAGCCTAGATCTGGACAAGTGGGGGAATAGAGGGAGGTGGAGTGTACAGTCGTTATAGACGACTCTCCCTTGCCCTGACTCCAACATGTCTCCATCTAAAAGGCTAGGTTATCCAGAGTTATCTCTGTAGTTATGCTGCTATAGGCTTAGACTGCTGGAGGATACACTGACCACTTTCCACACTCGACTACTTTCTTCTACAATCTGCTCTTTAACTGTATTATTTCCTGCTGTTTCAGCTGTTAACTTTATTTTTTTCTCTAAGTATTTTTCTCCCCAGAAGAAGCTACAATGATGTTCTGCTGAGCTGTGGCGGCCTCATGGAGGGGGCCATTTTCTAGCACACTGCTGCTAACCACTTAAACATTCTCCCTCTCCTGATAATAACTTTTTGTTTCCTTGATGTTGGATGTGCTACTGCTAGATTACCCGTTTAATTATAGATTCACTAGGATAAATACAATAAAGTTTATCTCTCACCAAATAGAATATTTACTAACAAATCACAATGTAATCATAGAAACACTACTTGGTGTGTGTGTGTGTGTGTGTGTGTGTGTGTGTGTGTGTGTGTGTGTGTGTGTGTGTGTGTGTGTGTGTGTGTGTGTGTGTGTGTGTGTCTGCTCTGTCTTCTCCATCCCCAGTGAGTCGTGGCGGATGGCTGCTTATACTGAGCCAGGATCCACTGGATGTTTTTCCTGTTAAAAGGAAGTTTTCCTCTCCACTGTCACTGCATGCTTGCTTAGTATGAGGATTGCTGTAAAGACTCTGACACTAGTCAGTGACTCAATGCAACCTGCTGGGTTCCTTATATAGGAAACTTTTTATTGATTGGCTTAATGACCTGACCTGTATTGGAATATTTACTGTGTGAAGGTCCTTGAGACGACTTTTGTCGTGATTTGGCGCTTCATAAATTAACTTGAATTGAATTGAACATTTTGATACCACATTTGTTGAAATAGCACAAAAACTGTAGGAGATTTGTGCCAAAAAACGTACAGAAGCAGAATAAAGAAGAAGAAAATAAAGAGAAACAGGTTCACTGCAGCATTCAAACAATTAGAAAATAGCGTTTTTAGCCCCGTTGACTTGCAATGATTTTTTTCGTTCTTCCGGGGACCCATGAGCTGACCAGAAAGGGAGGAGACTTAGGCTCTCTATGGGCAACATCTGCTGATGTAATTTCCCTTTGAGTTGCAACCAATCAGAATGAGTTTACTGAAAGTTCACCTCAGTGCCTACACCGGGCCTTTTTGAGTAACTATCTGTCTGTCCACCTCGGATTCAGATTGACCCTGATTCCGGTCGGTTCAGTTGTAGAAACGCGTTTCTCCACTGCTCCGCCCAAGCAGTAAAAACGAGTGCTCATTACAATCACGCTCCAGTGGTGCACGGTTTTGGTTTTACACGAGCCACAGATCTTAGTTGTGTTTATTTATGAAAACTTTATAGAATCTAGTCGCACTAATAAACGCCAACAGAACCAGTAGTCAGAAGGTTGCAGGTTCAATTCCAGCTCCAGACAGAGGTTTCTGCTGTTGTGTCCTTGGGCAAGACACTTTACCCATCTTGCCCGCTGCTGGTGGTCAGAGGGACCGGTGGTGCCTGTGCTCGGCAGCCTCGCCTCTCTCAGTTTGCCCCAGGGCAACTGTGGCTACATCGTAGCTCATCACCTCCAGCGTGTAAATGTGTGTGTTAATGGATGAATGATACACTTTAGTGTAAAGCACTTTGGAGTCCTCTTCCTCTGCAAGACGCTACACAAGTGCGGGTCATTTATTATTTACCATAACCAAGCTCTGGTGTCACAATGACAGTTAGCACGATGAGCGGCTCCTGTCTAACGGGACGGCCAGGGCCGGATTATTGTTGCAGGGGCCCCTGGGCACTATGTGCTTAGGGCACATTCAGTTTCTATAAACAACAACAACAAATGTTTATGTTTATGTACAGTTGTGGTCAGAAGTTTACATACACTTGTAAAAAATATAATATAATGGCTCTACTGAGTGTCCCGTTATTTCTAAAACTCTGATTTTTCTCTGATAGAGTGATTGGAACAGATACTTCTTTGTCACAAAAAACATTCATGAAGTTTGGTTCTTTAATGTCTTTATTATGGGTCAACGGAGAAAAGTGATCACATTTGCTGGGTCACAAATATACATACAGCAACATGAACTAGCAATTTTGGTGACTTAGAAACGTGTCAGTGAACTGAGCTTCATAGCATGGCCTCTTAACTTCTTGTGAGTGATTATGAGTGACTACAGCTGGTGACTTCTCTTAGGCCAGGTAAATAGGGCTCATCGGATACAAACGCCCACAAACGCTACAATGGGAAAGTCAAAGGAGCTCAGCATGGATCTGAAAAAGCGAATTATTGACTTGAACAAGTCAGGAAAGTCACTTGGGGCCATTTCAAAGCAGCTGCAGGTCCCAAGAGCAACAGTGCAAACAATAGTTTGTAAGTATAAGGTGCATGGCACTGTTTCATCACTGCCAAGATCAGGAAGAAAACGCAAGCTATCACCTGCTGCTGAGAGAAAATTGGTCAGGAGGGTAAAGAGTGAACCAAGAATCACCAAAAACCAGATCTGCCAAGAATTAGAAGCTGCTGGAACACAGGTGTCATTGTCCACAGTCAAACGTGTTTTGCATCTCCATGGACTGAGAGGCTGCCGTGCAAGAAGGAAGCCCTTGCTCCAAAAGCGGCACCTTAAGGCTCGACTGAAGTTTGCTGCTGATCACATGGACAAAGATAAGACCTTCTGGAGGAAAGATCTGTGGTCAGACGAAACAAAAATCGAGCTTTTTGGCCACAATGCCCAGCAATATGTTTGGAGGAGAAAAGGTGAGGCCTTTAACCCCAAGAAGACCATGCTTACAGTCAAGCATGATGGTGGGAATATTATGCTGTGGGGCTGTTTTGCTGCCAATGGAACTGGTGCTTTACAGAGAGTAAATGGGATAATGAAGAAGGAGGATTACCTTCACATTCTTCAACATAACCTAAAATCATCAGCACGAAGGTTGGGTCTTGGGCGCAGTTGGGTGTTCCAACGGGACAATGACCCCAAACACACATCAAAAGTGGTAAAGGAATGGCTAAATCAGGCTAGAATAAGGGTTTTAGAATGGCCTTCCCAAAGTCCTGACTTAAACCCCATTGAAAACATGTGGACAGTGCTGAAGAAACAAGTCCATGTCAGAAAGCCATCAAATTTAACTGAACTTCACCAATTCTGTCCAGAGGAGTGGTCAAAGATTCAACCAGAAGCTTGCCAGAAGCTTGTGGATGGCTACCAAAAGCACCTGATTGAAGTGAAAATGGCTAAGGGACATGTAACCAAATATTAGCACTGCTGTATGTATATTTGTGACCCAGCAAATGTGATCACTTTTCTCTGTTAACCCATAATAAATACATTAAAGAACCAAACTTCATGAATGTTTTTGTGACAAAGAAGTATCTGTTCCAATCACTCTATCAGAGAAAAATCAGAGTTTTAGAAATAACGGGACACTCAGTAGAGCCATTATATTATATTTTTTACAAGTGTATGTAAACTTCTGACCACAACTGTATTTAGCAGATGTTTTTGTCCAAAGTGACTTACAAGTGATAATCAGCATGTTGCCCTTGAGGCTAACAACAACAATAACAACAACTTGACATCAATCATGGAGAGGAGGGAACAAAGGAGTGGACAGTAAAGAGGGGGGACGGGTGCAGGGAAGGTGCTAGTTAAGAAGATGCTCTCTGAAGAGCAGGGTCTTAAGGAGTTTCTTGAACATTGAAAAAGAGTCCGCTGTTCTGGTAGTGCTTGGTAGGTCATTCCACATTTGTGGAACGATGCATGAAAAGAGTCTGGATTGTCCTGAGCGTGGTGTAGGCACTGCTAACCGACAATCCTGTGATGGCCGGAGCGGCCGGGCCGAGACGTAAGCCTTTGCAAGAGGATTCAGGTAGATGGGAGCCGCACCATGTCGGACTTTGTATGCTAGTGTTAGCAATTTGAATTTGATGTGTGCTGCTAGCGGTAGCCAGTGGAGCTCAATGAACGTCTGCATAGCAGCGGTAGGAGAAGCCATGTGATCGAATGATCTCACCCAGTGAGGTGGTGTATATGGCAAAGAGAAGAGGTCCTAGTACAGAGCCCTGGGGGACTCCTGTGGCAAGATGGTGCACGGTAGAGGATTGTCCAAGCCAAGATGCACCGAATGATCGTCCTGTGAGGTACGATTCAAACCAGGCATGTGCTTTCTCTGTGATGCCCATGCTAGAGAGTGTGGACAAAAGGAAGCCATGGTTGACAGTGTCAAATGCAGCCGATAAGTCGAGCAGGATAAGCACTGAGGATTTGGCAGTCGCTCTAGCTTCTTTTAAGGACTCTGTCACTGCTAACAGAGCAGTTTCAGTGGAGTGGCCCTTTCTGAACCCAGATTGGTAAGGGTCAAGCAGACAGTTTTGTGAGAGGTATTCTGTGATCTGCTTGAAAGCCACCCTTTCAATGATTTTGGACAGAAAAGGGAGGAGAGAGATAGGTCGGTAGATCTCCACATGATTTGGAGGAAGAGATGGTTTTTTTTAGCAGCGGTTTAACCTGAGCATGCTTGAGAGAGGTGGGAAATGTACCGGATGTCAGTGAAGCGTTGATCACATATGTGACTGCTGTGGCTACTGTAGGAGCAACAGCTTGGAGCAGCTTAGTCGGAATGGGGTCAAGTGGGCATGTAGTAGAGCGGCTGCACGTGAGAAGCTTGGACACACAGTTCTCAGTGAGAGGGGAAAAAGAGGAAAATGAAGCAGTAGGGCTTGAGGTGGTTGGGCTAGAAGGAGTTTGTGGTAGTGAATGTTCATGAGTGGCCAGTTGAGTAAACTGTTTGCTTATAGCTGCCACTTTGTCAGTGAAGAATTAGGCAAAGGTGTCAGCTGAAAGATTGTTGGTAGGAGGTGGAGAAGGAGGGTTGAGCAGAGTTTTGAATGTTGAAAATAGTTTCTGAGAGTCAGTAGAGCTGAGAATTTTGTCAGTGTAGAAAGCTTTCTTTGCATCAGTGATGCTGGCAGAGAATGAGGACAGTAATTCCTGAAATTTCAGTTGATCACCAGGATCTTTTGTTTTGCTACATTTCCGTTCCACAGCTCTAAGATTGGTGTGTAGAGACCGGAGAGTATCATTTAGCCAAGGTGCGACTGAGAGGATCTAGCAGGTCTAGAGGCTAAAGGGCACAAGTTGTTAAGACAAGAGCAGAGTGTGGAGCAGAGTGACTCGGTGGCATCATTCACTTCACAAGCAGAGAATGTGCTGGGAGATGGAAGAGTGGAGGCAACAAGAGAGGAGAAGTGGTTGGGTGCCAGATTGCGGAGGTTGCGGCGGAATGAGACCACTGGGGAGGAAGCAGTGGACCTTCCATGTAGAGTCATGCTGAAACAGATGAAGTAATGATCGGAAAGATGCAGCGGTGTGACAGAGATTGTGTCTATGACACAGTTTCTGGTGAAAATGAGGTCAAGTGCTTTTCCAGCTTTGTGAGTTGGAGGACTTTGTACTAGTTTTAGATCAAATGATAACATTAGTGACAGGAAGCCTGATGAGCTGGGATTGTCCAGGTGAATATTCGTGTCTCAAATAAATAACAACTGCTGGATTCTACTTTGTTCCTTAAATTGAGTCACGTAGTTTTGCAAGTTCTGCAGCTCACACGTTCACCATTATCTTTGTCCGCTGATTGGTTATGTAATATTTATCAAAAGGGTCAATTTTCACCACCGAATTGACACAGTAACCTTTCATACACGCCAGAGCTGCAATGTCAAGGTTACACCAGCAGGAGGATTCGGACGCACAGATTCTTCAACGCAGATATAAACTGTCAAGGTCTCCCGCAAAAGCCCTTATCTCTCTGCCCAGACTGCTGGATTCCTCACTCTGAATTAAAAGTGAACTTACACGAATCCTACAAGGCTTTACGGCTTATAAGTAGTTAATTATATGGTTGAATGAACAAGATGTTTAAATGAAATGTTTGAATAATTTGTGCTTAAATCAATAAGATTGAAATAATTATTGCTCTTACAATGATCCATTGCGGATCTTATGATCAGTGCGTGTTTCATTTAACAAGTTAATCATCATCTACACTCATACACATCTTCATAAGATACAAATTAAGGTTAAGGTTCACCTCACAGAACGTTTAAAGATTCTTATTAACAGTGTTAAGAATCTCGTATCTGAAGGAAGGCGTGGCTTTCTGAGGAATGTTTTGGTAAAGCCTTCCAGACGCGGCACATTCTGATTTGCCAGAATGGCCAGAAATCATGACAAAGTAATTTTAATAAAACAAGAATTACTTCCCGAGTAATTCAGTTTCTAGCGGAGTTCCAAACCGGCCAATTCGGAACAAGCATCCTTGAGACATCTCTTTTGACATACAGAAAACCTGTTTGCACGCTGCAAGCTGACACAGCCAGACGGCTCTCTAAGAGCCACATCCACTTTGGACGCAAACAAGCATTCCAGCTACTGTTGTGACCTGGTGCCATCTCAAGACTGGACAGGTTGTATCGAAGTTAATCTACTGGATCCAGGTACCGTAAGGTCCACCCGACTTCTGTCAGTCCGGATCTGCTGGAGGTCTCCACCAGGGTTTGTAGACACAACAGATTGTGTCTGATGCTGTTTTGTTGATAATCAACTCTCTAGTTTATAGCAGATAACAAATTCTTTTACACCCAGATTTCACAATTTCTTTCAGATACAAAGATTCTGATAAACATCTAACTTACATCACACTCCATCACCGCATATCCACTCCATCACATCTCATTATTCATATCTTGTCATGTATAATCATTAGTTTAGAAAAGAATAAAATTCCTTTTTATACCCGACACTGTCTGAATTAATATAAAATGTGTTTATGGTCCCTGAACAAGTAAAAGTAACTATAATCTTCTGATTAAACACTCAAAGATTAATCATATTGATATTTCATATTTATATGGAATCATCACATCTGATTAGTCATAATAAAATTGCAGCGGTCACGCTATAAAGCGTGACCAAAGCGTGACCGCTGCAGTTATTTTGGTAACTAGTGACATCAGTACAGCTCTGGTACTACCAAGAAACGGTTTTCCAACAGACTTGAAGTTCTTGCTCTGGAAGCTCATCAAGAGAATGCCAAGCGTGTGTAAAGCAGTAATCAGAGCAAAGGGTGGCTATTTGAAGAAAATAGAAAATAAAACATGTTTCCTGTTGTTTCACCTGTTTTGGTTAAGTACATAACTCCTCATGTGTTCATTCATAGTTGTGCTGCCTTCAGTGAGAATCTCCCAATGGTCATGGTCATGAAGATAAAGACAACACATTGGATGAGGAGGTGTGTCCAAACCTTTGGCCGGTACTGTATGTAGAACAAATATGGTTTAAGTGTTTCTTAGAGATGTCGCACACCTTCGTGTGTGTGTGTGTGTGTGTGTGTGTGTGTGTGTGTGTGTGTGTGTGTGTGTCCTCCTGGGATTCTGTTCAGCAGGACCAGCCTGAAGCAGCTACAGATTTTTTTACTAGGTGTTTGCTAGTTTGACCAGCAGAGGTCAGTAGAGGTCCGACTAAAACGGTCTGGTCTTTAGATCAGTTTGTGTTGCTTTACATCCGTCCAGGTAAATTTGTATGTTATATATTTCAGGTAAAGGGCTGTTACACACCTGCAGTAAGTTAGTTCACCTGTTTAATTCTTTCCTCCCTTCAGTCTAAAAACAAACTGATCCTAGCTGATAATCTGGTTACTTTCTAGTCAGACTGCAGTAAGGATCCTTCCACCTGGGCTCGGGTTGGCCATTTGGCCAGCCTATTGGTTCCCATCCGCTGGTGGCAGGCGGCAGCTGGGGGTGCGTGGCCCCGGACTCTGGCGTCTGACCCTGGCCTAATTCCTCCCTCATCACATACACAACATTTAAAAACAAAACAACACTCTTGGTGACAAATCCAATTACATCCACCCACAAACACATAGTGATGGTCTCTCTCTCTCTCTCTCTCTCTCTCTCTCTCTCTCTCTCTCTCTCTCTCTCTCTCTCTCTCTCTCTCTCTCTCACTCACTCACTCACTCACTCACTCACTCACTCACTCACTCACTCACACACTGTATGGATAAGCTGAGGTCTAAGTAAATCAAATTAAGTCTTATTTTATTATTTATTCTAGTTCTTTGGTGTATTTCCTGTACCTGCCATTGACCAAGAGTGGCGGAGCCCATCTTCATCAGCCAGAGAATAAAAGGTGAGGTTCATCACATGACCTTCTCCGACACATGTAACAACCAGCCACCACCGCCCAGATCCTGTAATCTAATCCACCATCTTCATCATGTAAAGATCCATGGGAAGCGCTCTGGCACCTACAGAAACGTTAAACAGCAGCACGAATAACATTAGTTCCACTTATTTGTTTTCCATCCACTGTCTGGACAAGCTCTGATCTGGATTTCCTGACTTCTTACAATCAATCATCACTTCCTTTCCTTCTGATTTATGCATCAATCCCACCGAGAATGCTGAGGAGAGTTATTCTTGTACCTTTCTGTGGTATAAGTCATCACAATAACCGCCTGAAAAGGACACATCTGTAGAATCACTAGATCCAGATGTCTGTTCTCATGACGATCAGACGTTCCTTGTGAGTGTAAACATGCAGGTCCAGTCACTGGGGGAGATTCTGGAGGATTCTCTTTGACCTACAGGATGTGATCAGTGGTCTCTGTTGTTCACAGCTAAACTAAACTTACTGCTGTAGCAGATGCTGCCTGCTGCACCAGCCTCCTTCAGAGGAACCCGACAGATGGCTTCTGCAGCCCAACCGTTTAGGGAAGTTTCAGGTCCCAGAGTCCCCCAGCCTGAGGGGCACGGACCCTCTTAGTCAGCATCCACAGTGGATTGAGAAAACACCTGGACAGACGCTAATATGCTGCAGGTTGTAATAAACTCGGAGCAGGCTCCTGATAGCTCTTCTGTTGGAGGAAGAACCTTTTTTGAGGATGCTTCAGAGGGTTTTAGATATTTAAGAGTGAGTCAGCAAAAACTGGTCTCAAATCCTGCTGTCAGGTTAGAAGACCATCTGAAGGCATCAAATTACTTTGATTCACATAAAATGCCTTTTTACAAGAATATTTAATTTAATGCAACACTATAGAGTTGTAATACTTTAAGCTGTTGCTTTCAAACTGGTTTCAGTGGTTCTTGAGCCAGAAACTTGAGCAACTTCACATGGATGAGCTCTGTAGCCCTCTGCTGTCCAGAAACTGCATTAAAGAGCAACTAACACCTAAACAAACTCTTTTTGCTGATAACCAGCACAGCTGAGAGACTAATAGGGCTGTAGACGTGTGTAATAGCTAGTGTGGCATCAACAAGTCCTCTCCATGTTGTGTTTTTGTTCTGCTCAGCAACAAAATCAAGTGATTTCAATCAGCACAAAGAATGATGTAACCCAGTTGCCGGGTGATGGGTCCGGGTTTTTTTCCGTCTTTTCCGTCTGTCTCTAATAAAGTGGCTGGAACGTCTTCGACGTTGCCGGTCACGTGGCCAAACCTAGGTCAATCAGGAAGTTAAATAGCTCACAGCCAGACGTTATCGGGAAGCGCAAGGAGACACAGGGAAAGGAGTTGCTGCAGGAACCAACTACTGGTTGTCGGGCGTATAGGAAAGAGTGCGGGGATGTCTTTAAATTGACGGAAAAGGCCAGGTTTTCTTCATGGATGGTGAACTACCCACCAGTGGTGGATTTAGCAATTTGGGGGCCCAAGGCGAACACAGACATGGGGCCCCCTTACACAAAATTTTCGATAATCTTATCTTTAACTGGATTTGCGAAACTCTCTGATGAGTTATTTTCCCTTTTTATTAGTCGTCGTCTTTATTCCTGTCTCTCTTTTTGAGTGCCTTCAATATTTGCTCTGCTTCCTTCTTCCTGTCAGTGCTCCTGTGCTTTTGCCTTTGGTTTTTTTTTCTTCTATTTTCCATTTTGGTCTATGTTTTCCTCCCTTTAAACATTTTGCATTGTCTTTCCTTTTCTGCTTCCTTTGATGTTTACATAGAAAAACGACGTCACTTTCGGAAGTGAAGATAAAAGCTTTTTAAAGCAAGCTGCTCCTTTCTCTTATTGGAGCCACGAGGATGACTCCATTTCATGCTTAATGTTTTGACTACTGCTACTGCTTGAATAAATATACTCACTCACTCACTCACTCACTCACTCACTCACTCACTCACTCACACTGACTTCATGTGCCATTTGCAGCACGTTAACTATGAAATGATTGCTGTTTAGGTGGTTTTTGATCTTATGCATCAGTTTTATGCAAAGAAACGGATTAGAAAGTCTGCTCAAAGTGGAATGACAGCATGAGAAATGGGCTGAATTATATTTCTCTCAATCCCCAACATGTCCCAATGTTTACCTCCCATCTCTGCAGCTGAATCCTAATATGTCATTGCTCGGTGTGATGAAACAGCCTCTTAAGCTGTAAAACTCCAACGATCACAAGGGCATGATCAGCATTCACCGAGGCTGAGGCAGAAACAAAGCCGTGGTGAGTCCCAGAGGATAGCTCTGTTATTTAGTGATCCAGCTGGATATCTGGCTAATCATTTAGGATGAAAATAAATCTTCCCTTTATGTTGTTTTTAGCTCTTTTCCAAAAGGCAGACACATGCTCTATATGTAGAGGAATAACTCTAGGTTCAAGAGAACAATCATCTCCTGTCCTTGTTCTCTTATGAATAAAAATCATTAATCTAGGGATTATTTTAGACCTTTCATCTGAAGACGTTTATAATCTAGTGAGCAGTTAGAGTAAAGATCCTGATGCCACTCACACGTCAACCAAAACCGAGAACGGTGACTGAGTACACATCCCTGAGGGCCCCCTGTGCTCAGGATGAAAGGGAAAGATTTTGTTAATGACCGTGCACATTGGCGGACAGACATCATTGAACACGGGTGTTCCTCAGGGATGTGCTCTCAGTCCCTTTGATTTTTGTTCCACAGACGCATGACTGTGCTGCTAAACTAATCAAAAACATCTCTTTGAGTTTGCAGGTGAGAAAACAGTGACGGACTCATCTGTAGAGGAACCACACCTGCAGATGTTCTCAAATTTACAAGGTTTGGGTTTAAAAAGCAGCATTTATATTATTTTGCAGGTTGTTTTTGCCCAGTTTGCAAAGAAACAACGTTTAAATTGTTTGTTCAAAATCTACAAAGGAAAATGGGAAGTTGGCTGAGGCACTTGCATGCCAAGTAATCTTGTGCCTCACAAGAACAACTCTACTTTTACATTTTATCATTGTTGTGACCTTATGTATGTGTCACTGAACCAGATACCCATCAGTCACTGGGATCTACGTGACCAGTTGGGTTTAGTCCTGGTTTCTGGTGGTGACCTTCCTCTCAGTGGAATTTAATTTATTGGTGTTATTCTATTTTCTTTTCTACAAACATTCATTTAATCTCCTGTATGTTTCCTTGTTTACCTCACCCTGGGAATGTGACCTTGTGCATGGGTGGGATTTCCTACCATCCTTTCTCCTCACCTACACATATCTGTCATAAGAGGGAAGCCCAGCCTTTCCTTCCCAGGCTGTTTATGGACTAATATTATCACAGGTTATGGGGTTGCTTTGTTATTTCTGAGCTTTTGTATTTTAATGAGATTAAGGTTAGGATGAATGATGTAGAATAAAATCCCAGTCCAATCCATAGAGGTTCAGTGTTTAGGAGACTCAACAACAAAGGCCACTTAAGTCTGGTTGGACTGAGGAACAATGAAGTATGAAAGTCAGATGTTTATTTCCTGCTGAGGTTGGATCCTACCCGTGTTTATTTTGGTGTATCCCAAATAATGTTACCACATTCCAACCAGGACCTGATCCATAGATCCAAGGTTTTTTGGAGCCCACTGAATCTTGGGCCAGAAAGGCAGATGATCTTTGGGCCTTCTGTCTTTTCTTGGTATGACAGTTTAGTTCCAACAGGAAACCAAAGGATAACAGTAATCAGAGAACATTCAGACCAGGTAAGTTCACACCAAGTTCAAGCTTCCTTCACATTAAAGATGACATCCTCTATGGTTTTGTGTTGGGGTTGGATGGTTGATTAGCCTCACAGCAAGAAGGTCACAGGTTCAACACCCTGGTTTCTGGCCTCTGCGTGTCCCTGTGTTGGACTCATGACCTGTCCCGACAGAAACCAGCTCCCTGCAACCTTGAATCGGATCAAGGGGTATAAAACAGAATGTATTTGGTACATTTGATGTTCTTTTTTGAAAGATGAACTGGAACCATTGTTTTTGGTGTAGTTCTACCAGGGATGCAGCAGACACACAACAATAACTGTTATTAATCACTTCACAGTGGAGATTCCTCTGGATGCTGGATCTGACATGTGACTGGATGAAGTGTGATGATTATCACCACCTCTCCACTTCATGCTGGGTGATCCCTCTGTGCAGTAGATGACCAGCCCGAGCATGGACAGGTGAGGTCTCAGGTTTGTTTTTACACACGGTGGAGTCTTATTGTTGCACTGTGAGAATAAACATGATGGTTTATGGTCATGATGGTGGTGGCTTAAGGGTTCTGGTGATATTCATGACCCTGGCTGACATGGCCGCCCTGATGCTGATGCTACAACCACATCACATGGTACCCAGCTAACAGGGAACGTTCCCATAACTTTCGCTAACATTCTTTAAAAGTTTTTTTAATGTTAGTACATAACGTTGTTAAAGTAATGTTTTCAAAATGTTCTTTGAACGTTATTAATGTTGCTGTAACGTTGACAGAAAATGTTCTTAGAAGATTGTTATAAGAACGTTGTAACAACATTATTTCTGCATGATGAAAGTTCTCATAACGGTGATAGGAAACGTTTTTATAACAACGTTCTTTGAACGTGTATATAATGTTTTTGTGATTGATCAAAGTTCTCAAAATGCTGAAAGAAAACATTCCTAGAACCATGTTCTTGTAACGTCTTTACAATGTTATTTATGGTTGATGAAAGTTCTAACAATGTTTGTAAGAAAACATTCTTTGAACCACATTATTGGAACGTCGTAACAACGTTATTCATGACTGATGAAAGTTCTCATTATGTTGTTTGAAAACATTCATAGAACCTTATACTCGGAACGTTTTCACAACATTATCTGTGATAGATGAAAGTTCTCACAATGTTGCTGGAAAACATTCTTAGAACCACGTTCTTATAATGTATTTACAACGTTATTCATGATTGATGAAAGTTCTCATAATGTTGATAGAGAACATTTTTAGAACCACATTCTCGGAACATGGTAACAACGTTATTTATGACTGATTAAAGTTCTCTTAGTGTTGTTAGAAAACATTCTTAGAACCACGTTCTTATAATGTCTTTACAACGTTATTCATGATTGACGAAAGTTCTAATAATGTTGATAGAGAACATTTTTAGAACCAGGTTCTCGGAACATGGTAAAAACGTTATTTATGATTGATTAAAGTTCTCTTAGTGTTGTTAGAAAACATTCTTAGAACCACGTTCTTATAATGTCTGTACAATGTTATTCATGATTGATGAAAGTTCTCATAACTTTGTTAGAGAACATTTTTAGAACAAGATTCTCGGAACATGGTAACAACGTTATTTATGATTGATGAAAGTTCTCTTAGTGTTGTTAGAAAACATTCTTAGAACCACGTTCTTATAATGTATTTACAACGTTATTCATGATTGACGAAAGTTCTAATAATGTTGATAGAGAACATTTTTAGAACCACATTCTCGGAACATGGTAACAACGTTAATTATGATTGATTAAAGTTCTCTTAGTTTTGTTAGAAAACATTCTTAGAACCACGTTCTTATAATGTCTGTACAACGTTATTCATGATTGATGAAAGTTCTCATAACGTTGTTAGAGAACATTTTTAGAACAAGATTCTCGGAACATGGTAACAACGTTATTTATGATTGATGAAAGTTCTCTTAGTGTTGTTAGAAAACATTCTTAGAACCACGTTCTTATAATGTATTTACAACATTATTCATCATTGACGAAAGTTCTAATAATGTTGATAGAGAACAATTTTAGAACCACATTCTCGGAACATGGTAACAACGTTATTTATGATTGATTAAAGTTCTCTTAGTGTTGTTAGAAAACATTCTTAGAACCACGTTCTTATAATGTCTGTACAACGTTATTCATGATTGATGAAAGTTCTCATAATGTTGATAGAGAACATTTTTAGAACCACATTCTCGGAACATGGTAAAAACGTTATTTATGATTGATTAAAGTTCTCTTAGTGTTGTTAGAAAACATTCTTAGAACCACGTTCTTATAATGTCTGTACAACGTTATTCATGATTGATGAAAGTTCTCATAACGTTGTTAGAGAACATTTTTAGAACAAGATTCTCGGAACATGGTAACAACGTTATTTATGATTGATGAAAGTTCTCTTAGTGTTGTTAGAAAACATTCTTAGAACCACGTTCTTATAATGTATTTACAACGTTATTCATGATTGACGAAAGTTATAATAATGTTGATAGAGAACATTTTTAGAACCACATTCTCGGAACATGGTAACAACGTTATTTATGATTGATTAAAGTTCTCTTAGTGTTGTTAGAAAACATTCTTAGAACCACGTTCTTATAATGTCTGTACAACGTTATTCATGATTGATGAAAGTTCTCATAACGTTGTTAGAGAATATTTTTAGAACAGGATTCTCGGAACATGGTAACAACGTTATTTATGATTGCTGAAAGTTCTCTTAGTGTTGTTAGAAAACATTCTTAGAACCACGTTCTTATAATGTATTTACAACGTTATTCATGATTGACGAAAGTTCTAATAATGTTGATAGAGAACAATTTTAGAACCACATTCTCGGAACATGGTAACAACGTTATTTATGATTGATTAAAGTTCTCTTAGTGTTGTTAGAAAACATTCTTAGAACCACGTTCTTATAATGTCTGTACAACGTTATTCATGATTGATGAAAGTTCTCATAATGTTGATAGAGAACATTTTTAGAACCACATTCTCGGAACATGGTAAAAACGTTATTTATGATTGATTAAAGTTCTCTTAGTGTTGTTAGAAAACATTCTTAGAACCACGTTCTTATAATGTCTGTACAACGTTATTCATGATTGATGAAAGTTCTCATAACGTTGTTAGAGAACATTTTTAGAACAAGATTCTCGGAACATGGTAACAACGTTATTTATGATTGATGAAAGTTCTCTTAGTGTTGTTAGAAAACATTCTTAGAACCACGTTCTTATAATGTATTTTCAACGTTATTCATGATTGACGAAAGTTCTAATAATGTTGATAGAGAACATTTTTAGAACCACATTCTCGGAACATGGTAACAACGTTATTTATGATTGATTAAAGTTCTCTTAGTGTTGTTAGAAAACATTCTTAGAACCACGTTCTTATAATGTCTGTACAACGTTATTCATGACTGATGAAAGTTCTCATAACGTTGTAAGAGATTATTTTTACAACCAGACTCTCGGAACATGGTAACAACGTTATTTATGAATGATTAAAGTTCTCTTAGTGTTGTTAGAAAACATTCTTAGAACCACGTTCTTATAATGTCTGTACAACGTTATTCATGATTGACGAAAGTTCTCATAACGTTGTTAGAGAACATTTTTAGAACCAGATCCTCGGAACATGGTAACAACGTTATTTATGATTGATTAAAGTTCTCTTAGTGTTGTTAGAAAACATTCTTAGAACCACGTTCTTATAATGTCTGTACAACATCATTCATGATTGATGAAAGTTCTCATAACGTTGTTAGAGAACATTTTAAGAACCAGATTCTCGGAACATGGTAACAACGTTATTTATGATTGATGAAAGTTCTCTTAGTGTTGTTAGAAAACATTCTTAGAACCACGTTCTTATAATGTCTGTACAACGTTATTCATGATTGATGAAAGTTCTCATAACGTTGTTAGAGGACATTTTTAGAACCAGATTCTCGGAACATGGTCACAACGTTATTTATGATTGATGAAAGTTCTCTTAGTGTTGTTAGAAAACATTCTTAGAACCACGTTCTTATAATGTATTTGCAACGTTATTCATGATTGACGAAAGTTCTAATAATGTTGATAGACAACATTTTTAGAACCACATTCTCGGAACATAGTAACAACGTTATTTATGATATATTAAAGTTCTCTTAGTGTTGTTAGAAAACATTCTTAGAACCACGTTCTTATAATGTCTGTACAACGTTATTCATGATTGATGAAAGTTCTCATAACGTTGTTAGAGAACATTTTAAGAACCACTTTCTCGGAACATGGGAACAACGTTATTTATGACTGATGAAAGTTCTCTTAGTGTTGCTAGAAAACATTCTTAGAACCACGTTCTTATAATGTCTGTACAACGTTATTCATGATTGATGAAAGTTCTCATAACGTTGTTAGAGAACATTTTAAGAACCACTTTCTCGGAACATGGGAACAACGCTATTTATGACTGATGAAAGTTCTCTTAGTGTTGCTAGAAAACATTCTTAGAACCAGGTTCTTATAATGTCTTTATAACGTTTTTCATGATTGATGAAAGTTCTCATAACGTTGTTAGAGAACATATTTAGAACCAGATTCTCGGAACATGGTAACAACGTTATTTATGATTGATGAAAGTTCTCTTAGTGTTGTTAGAAAACATTCTTAGAACCACATTCTTATAATGTCTGTACAACGTTATTCATGATTGATGAAAGTTCTCATAACGTTGTTAGAGAACATTTTTAGAACCACATTCTCGGAACATGGTAACAACGTTATTTATAATTGATTAAAGTTATATTAGTGTTGTTAGAAAACATTCTTAGAACCACTTTCTTATAATGTCTGTACAACGTTAATCATGATTGATGAAAGTTCTCATAACGTTGTTAGAGAACATTTTTAGAACCACATTCTCGGAACATGGTAACAACGTTATTTATGATTGATTAAAGTTCTCTTAGTGTTGTTATATATATATATATATATATATATATATATATATATATATATATATATATATATATATATATATATATTTGGAACTTTTTATTTTTGAATTAGAACGACAACATTTACATGGAGATGCATTTGAGTTTCTTCTTCCCCTCTCCAGGGCAGTGTTTCCCTGAACAAAGTTCGAATTTCCTTGTGGCCATAAGATCTATCCAACTTAACCAAATCACCAATCAGTACATATAGTTCTGACAAGCTTTCTCTGTATTCATCTTATCTGCTCTCTAATACATTCTACATTTTACTTTGATCTAGCTAAATAACTCACCCAAAAGACAAAAATACATTAAAAAATTTATAATAATAATTTTCACATGAGAGTACTATCTTTCTAACATTTGTTTTATTGGTTCCCACATTTTTTCTAATTTCACTAGTCCCAGTCATAGTCTTGCATTAATTTGTTCCATTTTGTAGACCTGTCTAACTCTCTCTCTCCACTGTGCCACCCTTGGGGGTTCTGTGTCCAGCCATAAAACCTTAATTTACTTCTTGGCAGTCATAAGCAGAATTCTGATTATGTATGTCTCCATTATGTGTGTAAGAATTTTGGTATAGCATTCCCAGTACAAACCATTTTAACTTAAATTGTAATTTCACCTTCAAGGTTCTTTCAATTTCTCCCTAACACCTTCCCAGAATGGTATGAATTTAGGGCAGAACAAAAGTATATGTGAAAAGTCTCCCACTAGCCCGCATTTTCTCCAGCATAAATTTTAAACGTCGTCGTCGTCGTCTTCCTCCGCTTATCCGGGTCCGGGTCGCGGGGGCAGCATCCCAACTAGGGAGCTCCAGGCCGTCCTCTCCCCGGCCTTGTCCACCAGCTCCTCCGGCAGGACCCCAAGGCGTTCCCGGACCAGATTGGAGATGTAACCTCTCCAACGTGTCCTGGGTCGACCCGGGGGCCTTCTGCCGGCAGGACATGCCCGAAACACCTCCCCGGGGAGGCGTCCAGGAGGCATCCTGACCAGATGCCCAAACCACCTCAACTGGCTCCTTTCGATCCGGAGGAGCAGCGGTTCTACTCCAAGTCCCTCCCGAATGTCCGAGCTCCTCACCCTATCTCTAAGGCTGAGCCCGGCCACCCTACGGAGGAAACTCATTTCGGCCGCTTGTATCCGCGATCTTGTTCTTTCGGTCATTACCCAAAGCTCATGACCATAGGTGAGGATTGGGACGTAGATCGACCGGTAAATCGAGAGCCTGGCTTTCTGGCTCAGCTACCTCTTCCCCACGACAGATCGGCTCAGCGTCCGCATCACTGCAGACGCCGAACCAATCCGCCTGTCGATCTCCCGATCCCTCCTACCCTCACTCGTGAACAAGACCCCGAGATACTTAAACTCCTCCACTTGAGGTAGGACCTCTCCCCCGACCCGGAGTTGGCAAGCCACCCTTTCCCGGTCGAGAACCATGGTCTCAGATTTGGAGGTGCTGATCCTCATCCCAGCCGCTTCACACTCGGCCGCGAACCTACCCAGCAAGAGCTGAAGGTCAGAGCTGGATGAAGCTAGGAGGACCACATCATCCGCAAAAAGCAGAGACGAGATTCTCCTGCCACCAAACTCGACACACTCCACACCACGGCTGCGTCTAGAAATTCTGTCCATAAAAGTGATGAACAGAACCGGTGACAAAGGGCAGCCCTGGCGGAGTCCAACCCTCACTGGGAACAGGTCCGACTTACTACCGGCTATGCGGACCAAACTCACGCTCCTCTGGTAAAGGGACTGAATGGCCCTTAACAGAAAGCCACCCACCCCATACTCCTGGAGCGTCCCCCACAGGGTGCCCCTGGGGACACGGTCATGAGCCTTCTCCAAATCCACAAAACACATGTGGATTGGTTGGGCAAACTCCCATGCCCCCTCCATCACCCTTGCAAGGGTATAGAGCTGGTCCACAGTTCCACGGCCAGGACGAAAACCACATTGCTCCTCCTCTATCTGAGATTCAACTATCGATCGGACCCTCCTCTCCAGTACCTTGGAGTAGACTTTTCCAGGGAGGCTGAGGAGTGTGATCCCCCTATAGTTGGAACACACCCTCAGGTCACCCTTCTTAAAGATGGGGACCACCACCCCGGTCTGCCACTCCCTAGGAACTGCCCCCGATGACCACGAAATGTTGTAGAGACGTGTCAACCATGACAGCCCTACAACATCCATAGCCTTGAGATACCCAGGACGAACCTCATCCGCCCCCGGGGCTCCGCCGCTGTGTAGTTGTTTGACTACCTCAGCAACTTCTGCCCCCGAGATCGGACAGTCCATCCCCAGGCCTCGCCTTAAATTTTAAACGTTACTATTTAAATCAAATCACTTTTTTTGTCACGTCACATGTGCAGGTACACTGGTACAGTACATGTGCTTCACAGCAACAGAGTTATGCAAAAATACAGTAATGTAAAAACAAGTAAAATATAAAAATGGCTAATCTAAGTAATAATATGTATAAGTTGTAATGTATATACATTACTAAATGTTTATGCAAGTATATTATTATTATTTTTTTAATATATTGTTCTACGTGTGTGCGTGTGAGTGTGTGTATAGTGTGTATATACGTGTTTTACAAACGAATAAAGTAAACAATAAGATAAGAGATATAAAATATACAGAGGTTGGTATGTGCAAAACAGTGGCATTAATGTACAGTATGGAGTGTGTAATGTTGGAGTTTCAGTAGTGAGGGTGAGGTGTCTGCGCCGTGTTCAGCAGTCTGATGGCCTGATGGAAAAAGCTGTCTCTCAGTCTGCTGGTTCTGGACCGGATGCTGCAGAACCTCCTTCCTGATGGAAGTAGTCTGAACAGTTTATGGCTGGGGTGACTTGAGTCCTTGATGATCCTCCCCGCTTTCCTCAGGCACCGCTTCCTGTAGATGTCCTGGAGGGAGGGAAGCTCACCTCCAATAATCCTTTCTGCACACCGCACTACTCTCTGGAGAGCTTTGCGGTTGTAAGCGGTGCTGTTGCCATACCAGGTGGAGATGCATCCAGTGAGGATGCTCTCAATGGCACAGCGATAGAAGGTCCTGAGGATGCGGCGGCTCATGTCAAATCTTTTCAGTCTCCTGAGAAAGAAGAGGCACTGCTGTGCACTCTTCACCGTATTTTCCATGTGCACTGACCACGTAAGATCCTCTGCCAGATGCACTCCAATGAAACGGAAGCTGCTCACCCTCTCCACAGCGTCGCCGTTGATGGTGATGGGGGTGTGTACTCCTCTGCTCCTCCGGAAGTCCATTATCAACTCCTTTGTCTTTGTGACGTTGAGGGTGAGACGGTTGTCCTGACACCAGTGGGTCAGGGCGCTGATCTCCTCCCTGTAGGCCGTCTCATCGTCGTTGGTGATGAGACCTACCACTGTGGTGTCGTCCGCATACTTCACAATGATGTTGGAGTTTCTCGTGGCCGTGCAGTCGTAGGTGTAGAGTGAGTACAGGAGAGGGCTCAGCACACACCCCTGCGGAGCACCAGTGTTCAGTGTGACGGGGGATGAGGTGGTGCCGTCCAGTCTGACCACCTGGCATCTGTCAGACAGAAAGTTAAGGATCCAGCTGCAGAGGGAGCTGCTCAGTCCTAGATCCTGCAGTTTCCTGTCCAGCTTAAAGGGAACAATGGTGTTGAATGCTGAGCTGTAATCTACAAACAGCATTCTCACATTCGTGACATGATAAGTGGAGTTTTAAAGTATGCGCCTTCACCTTCCATTCAAATTCCCTCCAAGACAGACTATTAGTTAGTTTATGGCCTGCTTCAAGTGTTTCCTCCCATTCCTCGTCTGTCATCATTATGTTCACTTCCAGTTCCCATTTTTCTTTAATATCTGTATTCTTAACAGTCAAATCCTGTTGTAAAGCTTTATATATTTTGAAATCAGTCCTTTTTTTTGACATGTCCTTTCTGTTTAACATATTCACTTCCTCCATATTAAGTTTATCCTTGCTTGAATCTTGCCTTATTTCGAAATAACTAGTCAATTAAGTGTGAGTATTGAGTGGTACTGGACTTCTGTAAAAATAATTTTCATAGGGATGAAGAAAGTACTCTGTCTGTCTGTCCTAAATAACATATTAAGCATGAAATTACGAATTATTGTGAAATTACACGCACAGGAAGTGCTTTTATTTTGTAGCATTTGCTCAGTCGGCTCTCGAAGCTTCTGGGCAGACCGAGAAGAAGAGCAGGGTCGGAGGTGCATTAACCGTCGGAGGTCACGCTTCTGTTCTGCACTTGACAGTCGCTGCTTCTGCACCACTGAGCTAAATGTAAGTAGCCACCATAAAAGTTGCTTAAATGTTTTTAAGACGGACATGGTGAGTAATGTTGGCCACGTAGCAAGCTAATATGCTAAGTCATCGTGTAAGTTAGCTGTGTTATTAACGTTGTGTGCGACTAAAGTCCGTTTATTAAATGAAACGAGCAGCGCTTTCTCATTATTGAAGGTTAGCATTACTTTAGATACTTTTTTATTAGACTTCTAGAGACTTATTCCCTCCATTTTTGTCCCCTCCATTGTATTTTTTTTTAAACGTGACGTTCTGAGAAAAAAATGAAAGCGGGAGCTCAGCACCACCAAGTCAAACTTAAACGTCCATTTATTAAAAGTAAATGAGCAGTGGTCTCTTGTTCAGCGATGAAAAATCAGTCTGTGTTGTAAACTATTTTCCCCGTAGCACCTGTGCCATAGCTTTGCAAGCAGCCTGCTTTTTTAACCGTAGAAGAGGATTGAGACCGCAAGAGACGAAGCGGTGCTGTATCTCGATGCTATATGTTCCCTCCTTCCCTCCATTTTTGTCCCCTCCATAGTTTTTTTAAAACGTGATGTTCTGAGGACAAAAAAAAAACTGGAAGTTCAGTTCGCTCGCGGGAGTTTGTCAGTTTTTGTGAAAAGTTTTATTTAATACACACATATACATCGAAATTTTGTTAATGTTTTTATCATCAAATTAACTAGTGCTCAGTTGCACATATCTTGAACCGCAGAACGCTGTTTCTGTTAATTTCACAGTATTTTTGTGTTGTAATTTTGTTCTTACTGTACGCTGTTGCTCCAGATTCTTTTCTTTAAATGTTATGTTTTAGCTTTGTGTGGATAAGTCAAATTACACTTGAATCTCCTCACATAGCTTCATATATAGTGGAGGACTGCCTAAATTTTGCTGACTAACACAGATCTACCTTGTGATTACCAAAGTTTTTTTTCTCTACTGATTATGCTTCCTGGTGTAGATGTGTAAATGTAGAGTATCTGCGTTCCTATGAGCTGTCGGCCACACCGGGAAGCCTGTCTATGAATCTGCAGTCAGACTTCAATGATCCAACCCCACTCTCTGCACACAAGATTGATGGCATGCTGCTGTTGACCCCCAAGAGGTTCATACAAGTGAGACAGAAGTAAGAACACTGGTGAGTAATTCTCACAATCTGTATTTTTGATGGCACATTCTAAATAACATGACTATATATGTATGTATGTATATATGTATACAGATTTGTCTTTTAAAACTGTCGCTTTGGCACAGAGGTTGTTATTCATGATTGTTAACATTCAAAAAACTTATGAAAGCCCTATGTTTTCTGTATTAAGGTGCTTTTAACTTAAATATCTCTTCATTTCTTTATTACAGTGATGGCGGCTGAAGCCCCACGAAACATGATCCTACTTGCTGTCGAATGTAATTAAATTAAAACTTGACTCCCGTCCGGCCTCTTTTGATGAACTGATTAAGATTTTAAAAGAAAAACTGGAACTTGACTGTGATTTCAATTTGAAATACGAAGATCCAGACTTTGATGGAAGGCTCACTTGCCTTGTTGACATAGAGGAGTTACCACAAAAATCCTGTGTTCATATTTCCCTTACACAGGATTCCCGTTCTGTTGCATCAACTGATACCTTTTCAGATGTGTCATCCCCAGAGCGTCTAAGCAGATGGCCCCCAGGTCCTTTTCAGATTCCCAAATTTCCATTTGACATTGAGCTGACACTTAGAGATGGGAATACTGAATTTGAAAAGAATGAAAGACTTCAGTTGTCAAGAGACCAAAAACATTGTATTTTAGAGAATCTGGCATCTACCATATATACAGTAGGTTCAAGGCTTACCCTAGTGACAAAGAAATAGCAATGGTCTTGTGAGCAAACATCATGTTTAAAAGAAGCAGGATCTGACAGTGGTTGGAATGGATGGAAAAACAGCATCAAGTTCAAAAAGGAAAATTACAGGACTAAGAAGAGAAGAGCTGGATGTCAGGAGGTCTCCATAAATGCTGGGAAAAGAAGCCAAAGAAACCCAGAGAATGAACCTTCCCATTCAAACATCCAAGCGTGCAGAACTTCCTGCCTAACTTTCCTCAAGGAGAAGACCCCTCTAGTCTGGGCTGTATGAGGCAGGCTGTTGTTGAGGAAGTAAAGAAGACTGAGAGAAACATATGTGTTATTAGCCGGATGATGCAGACAACATTTGCCTTGAGACGACAGACGAGTCATGTCCTGCCCTCCTGTGAAAGAGCTGATGGACCTCTGGCCTGCTCTTCATATGCCAGCTGAGGTAATGTGGATCAGCTCTTTCATCTGGTTTTATCTTTGACCATGCTATTTCACATTGCGTGTAGCGTTGCTGTATTTCATTCATCATAAATTAATAATTGTTTTTATTGTACTGTTCTTTCATTAATGCAGGTGTATGCAGAGTTTCAACGAATCACAAACCAGAACCGTCCTAACACCTTTTATGCGCAGCTAGATCAACACACTCCTCATTTGATGGCCTTATTCATACAGAAAGCTTCCAAAACTGGAAAGACTGCAAATGCTTTGGCTGACATTGTCAAAGCCCATGATGCACAGGTGAATATACAATTTACAGGCAATGTCTTTATGCTATGAGTATTGGAGCCACTGAAGAAAAAAAATAGAATTCTGAGAAAATAAGTCATAAATCTGAGTTTAATCTCAGAGTTCTGACTGGTACCTAAAACAAAAATAAAAAAAAAAGGAAATTGGGGAAGATTATGAGGGGGGATCAGAATTCTGACTTAAATCTTAAAATTCAGGCTTTTATTTTTTTGTTTGTTTTGATTTGGGTTTTTTTAACAAAAAATTCCTAAATAGTTTTTTGTTTGTTTTGTTTTAGGTTTATGAAAAAAGTCAGAATTCTGACTTAAATCCCAGAATTTTGAAAATATCTGAATCTTTTTCTCAATTCTTTTTTTCTTCTTCAGTGACTCTAATACTCTTAGGCAATAAGGCAGTATTAGGGCCACTGAAGGAAACAATTGAATACTGAGATAAATGTCAGAATTCTGACTTTATTAATTTTATTTATTTTCAGAATTTTTTCTTCTTCAGTGGCCCTAATACCCCTCCGTATTATGTAATGTTAAACAATTCAAGTTAACTTTTGAATTCAGCAGTTTATCATTGGATTTAGATGCAGATAATACTGTCTTGGAAAATTGGTCAGAGCAATTTGGCATTGAGTTTGATTAGTAAACTTGACAGTATTTACACTCTTAATCTTCTTAGGAATTACATGATGTCCACACAAGGCGTACCACTGTTCTCCATGCCCTTCCTGTCTATCTACGTGAGGAAACCTCTGGATTTTTGAGGACATGTGTGGTAAGTCCCAGTATTGTAAATTTGAACAATTCATTCTATTTATTTATGCATAAGGACAACACAAGGACAACGCACATGAACATTTTGGAAAATGTGCCATTGTTTCAACTACAAACCTTTGACAAGATGTTTAAGCCTGCCACACACGAGAGCAATCAGCTGAGCAAACGGCCTCGAAGGACTGTTTGCTCAGCAGATTGCTCGCTGTGTGCGCCTGATTTTCACTGAGTTTTCTGCCTCACGAGACGTTGAGGTGAATATCTGACCAGTTAGATATTTTCCGCCTCACAGGGGTAAAAACTCGCTGTGTGCGCACTACTGAGCTGCTGGTTGAGCTGAAATATTCTAGTGGCCAACCAAAGCACGTTTTCCACTCACATGACCCCAAGATGTATTCAGATACAGCCCCTTGCCCTGTCTGCGTGTCTGAAAAATAAACAAAACGGTACCTTGTGGATCGATGGGCCCACTGTTTCCATTACCCTTTCGGAAGGATTCTGGGTCTTCCAGGTGTGTCTTGGAGTAAATTGGCATAAACTCCTTGCCTGGTCCATCTTTCCAGCTACTGTACCCATATTTTCCTAACCTTGAAATGCCGGTGGCAGCGACGTTTCGTCAACAAAAAAAGGATAGGCATTTCCTCTGTTTCCAGCTCTTGTCTGTTTTGTTTCTTTTCTGACATGCAGACAGGGGGCTGCCATCTTGGGGTCATGTGAGCGGAGAACGTGCTTTGGTTGGCCACTAGAATATTTCAGCTCAACCAGCAGCTCGGTAATGCGCACACGGCAAGTTTTTACCCCTTTGAGGCGGAAAATATCTTAACTGGTCAGATATTCACCTCAGCGTCTCATGAGGCAGAAAACTCAGTGAAAATCAGGCGCACATGGCGAGGTATCTGCTGAGCAAGCGGTCATTCGAGGCTGTTTGCTCAGCAGATGGCACTCGTGTGTGGCAGGCTTGAAGGCACTGAGAAAAATCAACAATCACTGCAAAGAATTCAAGCAGCTTTCATTAGCATAACGCTGGCACACACGGAAGCCATCTCACTTTATTCATAAATGAGAGCACAAAGCAACATAATGAACAGGAGTAGGGCTGGGCGATACGGCCTAAAATCAATATCAACTTATATTGAAGATCTCACCTCGATAACGATAAGTAGGCGATAACTACAGGAATACGTAGCAACAATATTTGTCCACTAGATGGGGCTGTCTCATGTATTACATTGACTAAAATTTTACATGACTCAAGGTGCTACAGCTTCTTAAAGGGACATAAATGTGGCCAACTTACACATCTTTTCATTTTTTTATTATCAAATTTATTGACATGGGAAAAATTATCTGGATGAGAGACAAGAACTTGGATAACGATAAATCTTTGACATGTTGCCCAGCCCTAAACAGGAGTCTATCAGACTGCATTTATTGTTATTTACATGAAAATCTACTGAAATAAAAATGGCCACAGTCAGAGTTTCAGTTCAGATGTGATTAGTGTATGATCTCCCTTTCATTTTTGTAAGGATGATACCAATGAGCCGGACCTCGGATGCAGCAGTTGTCCTCCTGACAACCATCACCGATGATGCCGAGAGTCCAGTTACGTACGACCCAGTGAGAATCTGTTATCCTAGAGCAGTGGTTCCCAAACTTATTTAACCGCGCACCCCCTTCTATGTCCCGACCATGTCCTGGTAATGTTCGGCCTCATCTATGCCTACATTTAGATTATCCGAAGGGACTGACCAACACATTTGAGTCCATGCAGAAAATCTTACTTGGTCTTGATGAGTCTAAACTATCACCCAAGCTGCAGAGTCAAAAATGACCTGATGTTACATGTGTAACTCAAAATCTGAAAGAGTGATGGATTCAGATGGCTCACTCTGTTAGAGCATTGTCCACATCCACAATGTAATTTACTATTTGTCTGCTCTTTAATTGTTGATGTTAAAGTAACACACCACCATTTGGGCAAATATGTTCATTTTCCACTTCTCATTGAGTTAACCCTCCCACTGTCCTAATGGGTAGGACCCCACGAGGAAAGTTGACCATTGAGCAGGGTTGATGGTTCATCCCTTGGGTCCATATGGCAGAGGTGAGGAGTGAGCACCACCTCACCCCTGTCACGTGGACCTCAAGGGATAAACCATCAACCCTGCTCAATGGTCAACTTTCCTCGCGGGGTCACCCATAAAGACAGTGGGAGGAACAGTTGAGTTTTACCTTTTCTCTGTTCGTCCAGCCGTTCTGAGTCTGGCAATTCCATTTGTGTCTTTAGTTTAGCATGAATAATTGAATCGGATTAGCCCATTAGCATCTAATGCTAATAGGCTAATCTGATTCAATACTCAACTGGTTTTATGCCAAATGGCATAAAGTACTCACTGACTTACTTGATAGTGGTTAGTGTAATTCATATTTTGTTAATGTTGAATTGATGTGCATCCTGATGTTGCTTTAAACCAGGGATTCCCAAAGTGTGGTGCGCCAGGGTAACCGCGGGTCCTTAAAAAGTCTTAAAATGTCTTAAATTAGCTTTTCCAAATTTAAGGCCTTAAAAATCCTTAAAAATGACAAATAATCCTTAAATACAGTTTCCAAAGGTCTTAAACCTGTTTAGACCCAATAAACAAGATTATTTTATTTCTATGAAATTTTCATGAATTCCTAGTTAGTCTTCAGCATTTTTTGTGTGTGATATTGGCGTAAGTGGAACCGTACACATTCAGTTGCTTGTGAAAGGGGGCTATTTTTAGATGAGCACATTAGCTGGTTAAACTAGTGGGAGCTTGCGCCATGGGGAAGTGCAAGTTCGATGGTAACTGGGTGGCTAATGCCATGTTCGCAACGCGGTTAGCACCGGTTCCAGGCAATAGCTGGAAAATAAAGCTTAAATTTAATTATAAAAATAGCTTAAATTTGGTCTAAGTGGCCTTAAAAAAGGTCTTAAAAAGTCTTAAATTTGGCTCCCTTAAACCTGCAGATACCCTGTTGCGCGAGCTGCCGCTAGGGGGTGCGCGAGGTGAAAAGTGTAATGGCTGCGGAGCTCAGAGAAGTCTGTCATATGTCACCATTAGCGTAGAAACTCATTTGTGGGTGGGCCAAAGAAAAAGTAAGTGGGCACAATAAATGTAATTGAAAACAAGTATATGTTTGCGCGCGCGCGTGTCCTCCACATGTGCCCTAGCTTCATAATAACAATGCGCCGAGCTTCAGCACTCTGGCCTGCGCACGCCGATATGTTCCGTATTTGATCATTTTTAACGGTGTTGGAGGAATCTGAAGGTGGTGAGTCATTCTGGCAGATTGTAATTAACACCTGTCTCATGCAGGTGTTCTGACGTTGTAAACCTCACACACAGAACATTGTGGATGTAACAAAATAACAAGAAATGATTCCCATTCAGGCTATTAACAGCGCGCTGAAGATCTGAAGTTCAGAGTGCGTCTGTCAGAGGTCAGACGCGTTCCGGCTGAACCACGGCTCACGGGTGCACAAGTGAGCACATCTGGGCTGGGCAGAAGTCATTTTACAACATTGGTTTAAATAGCGCGAGACGCGGTGACTTGAGCGGCTGTGCCGCACGCGCGCGCACACACACACACACACGCACACAGATGCAATAAGCACGCACGCTGATTTAACTCCGGCGCGCCGTCAGACTGAAGGCAGAAATGAACGCTGCCTCCACCGTGATAAAAACTTTTAAGAGGTTATTTTTCATTCAAGGTCAAATTAAGATATTAGCTTCTGGGATGAGTCGGATCCGCTCCAGCCAGTGACTCCTCATGAACCTGACCACATCTCATGTTACTGCAGCATTTGTTATTCCAGTCCGCGTGGCAGCGGATCGCAGATTCAGCCACACCATAAAACAGCAATAAGTCGGTCTGAGGCAAAAGTGAACATCATGGCTATATCTTGTCCCCTATAGACATGTGATTAATACGCACAAGTAGGTGATCAGTTCAGGTTTACGCAGAGCAGAAGGAAGGAGAGCGCTCTGGCCGCACAGGTTAAACGTTCCTATTTTAAGAAAACCGTTAAATTGCATTCTTTATGTGCTACCTGGGCACTCTAAATATTTATTTAAAATGAAATCAAAGGAAATTGTAATGGTATTGAATGTTTATTAATTACTATTTAAAAAATGAAAGTGATGGGGAATTTTTTTAACCCTGTCTGTTTAGCTTGACATCTGATATATATATACATACATATATATATGTATGGATATATAGAGCCATGCCCCGATGTGGGGGGGGGGCGTCGACATGGTCGGGACATAGAAGGGGGTGCGCGGCTAAATAAGTTTGGGAACCACTGCTTTAAACCACCTACTCAAAGAAAGACTACACACTGCTGTTGTCCAGTTTTCAAAAGTGTTCGTTTGTAATTGTTTCTTTCAAATTTTGTTTTATTTTCTGTTTGAGTTGGCTTAATCGGTAACTTTAATTTGATTATAATTTGAAAATTTATTTAATATAAACTCCAAATATTTAAGTTTATTTATGTTCTGATATACTCAAATATCTGAGTTTATAAACTCAGAAAATATGAGGCAACTGATTGCCTTACATTTTTTGAGTTCTTCCTACTTATTCGGGTTTACAGTGTATGAACTGTAAAGATTTTGTTGTGTTAGAGTTCACCTAACAGTTCAAGTGTTCATTTATTTGCTTTGTGTGTTCACAGGGCATGCTCAGTTGAAGTTTCCCTCTCTGCGCGTTCAAGATGTAAGAAAAATAATACGAAAGAAATGCAACAATGAAAACTTCAAAAAGGCATCAACAACCAAGCAAGTGGATCCATAAAATGGACTGATTTTTTTAAAGGCATTTTTTAAAAAGTCTTTCAAAATGGACAGAATTAATGTGTTAAACATGTTCAGAACAGTTTGCGTTCTCATCTTTGATTAATCCTGGTAAACAGGTCTGTTTTTGTTCTGTTCTAATTCTCTCTGTTTAATACATTTAAACAAAATTACTTAGCTACTTTATTAACTTTTTTCTCTGCATAAAGACGAAGTATCAGTAAATAGTGGAAATTAAATGTATTGGTAGTAAGCAAATAGCAGATGTTAAATGTTACTTGCAGTATGTGTTTATAGAGAAAATAGAGATACTTAAATGTACTAAAAGAATATTACGTCAAGTTTACTGTAAAGTGTACTTTCAAAACTGTAAGTATACTCAATTATATAAGAAGTACACTACAAGTAAACATATATTATTACTTTAAGTATAATTTTAAGTATACATTCAAAGAGAAAAGTATACTCAATTATTTCAAAAGTACACTGCAAGTAAACGTATAATGTTAAAGTTTATTTTTAAGTATACTTTCAAGGGCAAAAGTACTCAATTTTATTAGAAGTAAACTTATACTGTTACTTTTAAGTATACTTTCAAGGAGAAAAGTATACTCAATTATATCTGAAGTACTCTATAAGTAAACTTATATTATTACTTAAAGTATATTTTAAGTATACATTCAAGAAGAAAAGTATACTCAATTGTATGAAAAGTAAACTTATATTGTTACTTTAAGTATACTTTCAAGGACAAAAGTATACTTAATTATATCAGAAGTACACTCCAAGTACACTTGTGATGTTACTTTAAGTATACTTTCAAAGAGAAAAGTGTACTCAATTATATCAGAAGTACACTACAAATAAACTTAAATTATTACTTTGAAGTATACTTGTAGTATACTTCAAGTATACTTTTAGTGGCCCAATTTAGACCCAAGGAGTATAATTCTAAGTAAACTTTAAGAACAAGTATGCAAATAAACTTATGTACACTTAAGTATACTTGAAATTAGATACTTAAAGTATACTTCTTTTTCGTAAGGGTTTCAGAAACTAAAGTTTTTGCAATGTTATACTAATGTTACTGCAAAGTAATATTAACCTTAAGATAACATTTCAGAAACATTAATCTTCTGTTCCATTATTGTTTTGCTAACCTTAAGATAACGTTCCAGAATCATTATGCTGATGTTCAAGCGTTGTTTTGCTAACCTTAAGATAACGTTCCAAATACATTATACTTGTCATGTTCTGTGTCCCTTTGTTCCCCATCCCCTCCAATTCCCACTCCAGGTTCTCCTTTTGTGTTTCATATCGCCCTCATATGTCCTTTGTCTGCATCTCATTTATGTGTCTCCTGTGTTCCTTTAGTCTTCTCCAGTCACCCCTCTGCAGCCAGTCGTCCCTCTGCAGTGTTTATAGTTTCAGCTTTTCATTTTTATTAGTCTCTTTAATATGTTTTGTCCCACCGGTTTTTGTAGTTCTCCTTCCCTTTAGAATTTTAGTTATATGGTTGCTTTTGTGTTTTTAGGTTCACTCTTAGGTCATGTTAGTTTCTTCCCTGATTAGTCATTGCTTTCACCTGGTCCTCGCCCCACACTCCACACACCTGCAGCTCATCTGCCTCCCATTATGCCCCAGTGTATTTAAGCCCTGTCTTGTCTCTGTGTCTTGTCGGTCCATTGTTGTTTGTTGTAATTCTGTCAAGTTCTTCTCGTGCCTCTAGTGCTTAGATCTAGTCTTCTCGTGCCTCTTGTATTTTTGGATCTCCAGATCTCTATCTGGATTTTTGGACTGTTGGCTCCCAGCCTTTTGGATTACTTTTGTTTTTTGGTTACTCCTAAAATAAAGGATTTCACTTTACATCTTCCCCAGCCTCGTGTCATCCTGGGTTTCAGCATATTTGGGTCCTAAACATCCCCAGATCGTGACAATACTGATGTTCCAGCGTTGTTTTGCTAACCTTAAGATAATGTTCCAGATACATTATGCCGATGTTCCAGCAATGTTTTGCTAACCTTAAGATAACGTTCCAGATACATTATGCCGATGTTCCAGCAATGTTTTGCTAACCTTAAGATAACGTTCCAGATACATTATGCCGATGTTCCAGCAATGTTTTGCTAACCTTAAGATAATGTTCCAGAAACATTATGCTGATGTTCCAGCAATGTTTTGCTAACCTTAAGATAACGTTCCAGATACATTATGCTGATGTTCCAGCAATGTTTTGCTAACCCTAACCCTAACATTCCAGAAACATTATGCCAATGTTCCAGCAATGTTATGCTAACCTTAAGATAACATTCCAGAAACATTATGCTGATATTCCAGCAATGTTTTGCTAACCTTAACATAACGTTGCAGAAACATTTTTCTAGCCTTTAGATAACGTTCTGGTAATGTCAGGCTAACGTTTTAGCAATGTTTTGCTAATGTTGCAACAATGTTGTTCCAAACATTAACAAAATGTTCCGGTAACATTGTAGCAGTATTGCAGCCATGTTATGAAAATATTCCGGGAACGTTATGCTAATAATCAAATAACGTTTCAGTAACCGTTCCAGTAATGTTATGCTAATGTTCTGTTAACATCACGCTAACCGTAAAATAACGTTCAAACACCTTTAAGCAAACATTCCAGCAATGTTTTTGTATCGTTAACACACCATTCCAGTAACGTTAAAAAAACTGGACATTTCTACGTTTTTACAACATTCAAAGTAAACATTCCCATAACGTTCTGTTAACATCATGCTAACCATAAAATAACATCCAAACAACTTTAAGCAAACATTCCAGCAATGTTTTTGTAACGTTAACACACCATTCCAGTAACATTAAAAAAACTGGACATTTCTACGTTTTTAAAACATTCAAAGTAAACATTCCCATAACGTTCTGTTAACGTCATGCTAACCGTAAAATAACATTCAAACAACTTTAAGCAAACATTCTAGCAATGTTTTTGTAACGTTAACACACCATTCCAGTAACGTTAAAAAAACTGGACATTTCTACGTTTTTACAACATTCAAAGTAAACGTTCCGTTAATGTCATGCTAACCGTAAAATAACATTCAAACAACTTTAAGCAAACATTCCAGCAATGTTTTTGTAACGTTAACACACCGTTCCAGTAACATTAAAAAAACTGGACATTTCTACGTTTTTACAACATTCAAAGTAAACATTCCCATAACGTTCTGTTAACGTCATGCTAACCGTAAAATGACATTCAAACAACTTTAAGCAAACATTCCAGCAATGTTTTTGTAACGTTAACACACCGTTCCAGTAACATTAAAAAAACTGGACATTTCTACGTTTTTACAACATTCAAAATAAACATTCCCATAACGTTCTGTTAACGTCATGCTAACCGTAAAATAACATTCAAACAACTTTAAGCAAACATTCCAGCAATGTTTTTGTAACGTTAACACACCGTTCCAGTAACATTAAAAAAACTGGACATTTCTACGTTTTTACAACATTCAAAATAAACATTCCCATAACGTTCTGTTAACGTCATGCTAACCGTAAAATAACATTCAAACAACTTTAAGCAAACATTCCAGCAATGTTTTTGTAACGTTAACACACCATTCCAGTAACGTTAAAAAAACTGGACATTTCTACGTTTTTAAAACTTTCAAAGTAAACATTCCCATAATGTTCTGTTAACGTCATGCTAACCGTAAAATAACATTCAAACAACTTTAAGCAAACATTCCAGCAATGTTTTTGTAACGTTAACACACCGTTCCAGTAACATTAAAAAAACTGGACATTTCTACGTTTTTACAACATTCAAAATAAACATTCCCATAACGTTCTTACAACAAATTTTTGTTAGCTGGGTAGCGTTGTGATTGTTGGACAGGAGAACCTTGTGCCAAGATGGATTACTCAGAACAGCATCAGCACTGACTTAAGACCGAAGGAGGATTTCATCAATAATAAAAGGTATTAAAGTAAAGGTTATCACTTTATCTAATGAAAACCACATTCTTTAGCTTCCTACTGCTCATCTGCTCATGCTAACTTCATATTTTCATTTTCCTACTTGAATAGCCATCCCTCACTGACATTACAGCATCAGAAACCTCCACTGCTCTGACTACCGAGGAAACAAACTGAAGCCAAGTCCCTGCTGGAGCTAAAACAACCCAAGCAGGCGCCAGAAACAAACCTGCTAATGATTTATCAGCGTGGAATTCACTCACTGACTTCACTTACTGGGTAGAAGCTGACAAACTTAATTCATCCTCCACTTTCCTGGTACGTGACTACATGCTGAATTGTTTGTTTGTTTGTGTGTGTGTGTGTGTGTGTGTGTGCATTTGTTGATGTGTGTGAGTGTGTGCGCGCGTCTGACTGTGTATGTATCACTGTCAGAGCCAGATTAAATAAATGGACTACACTAGGCAGGCTGCATTTTAGGGCCCCCCCTCCATCGATGTTATTTAATGAAGTGAAATCTGAAACTTACCAAAGTTACTTATAAAAGTTCATTCACATTTTACGTAGCCTAGTCTTTGGTTACAAATTGGTTGTTTGTGTGCCAAAATAAGTCATGTGTTGTATGTAAAACATTCTATCCAACAATTTTTGATATTAATAATTTATACGTCATTACACAGCTGTATTAAATGCTAATAAATGATCCTCATCTTATCGATTGGGAGTGTCATTGTCAAGGCGGTACCAGTAAATAACCACTAGGTGCCATTAAACTATGTAAACAGAGCAAATGTGTGTCTCTTATTTGCTGTTTATATTTAATCACTACATTTAATTACAACTTTTTCTGCAAAATACAATAGCTTACAACATTTATAAATGTTGACAAATTAATCACATGATGGTGGAAAGACATTCAAGAATAGATTAATTTGAATGGACTGAAGCATGTTTTAAAGGCGCAAAAACAAACTATAAACACGCAGCTTAAATTATTACAGTATACATTTTATACAATCTATAATCTTAAATGAAAGTATTTTAATAAAATGAAAACGTTATCTTAAGTTTTGATCTTGCTTTATGCTCATTCAGGCTGTTTTTGCCTCTGCTGAATCAGAAATTCTGTGCCAATTTTCTGAGTGTGAACTTATTGTTTTGCTATTTGAACATTAATAAAATTATTTGAAAAATAATTAATAAAACCAGCAACACTTACCAAGGAAACCATTTAGCATGCTCCACTCCAGGATAATCTTCAGCCTTCCAGCATCACAGGGCCTCAGTCACAGCAGAAACACGCCTAAATAAATGTTCCTTGGTTAAGCTTCGGTTAATGTCTCCAGATTTCCTCTGTGATGCAGAAGAATATCCAATATTTTGAGGGGGATGGTTTAGTGCAAAGTACTCACGCATCGTGCCATCAGTTTGGTACCACTTTGCAGGATCAGATGGGTAGCTAGTTGTTAATACCCTTTCTGGGTCTAGAGGCTCCTGTAAGACTTGGGCTAACTTCTGGCTGGCTGCTGTTCTTCCAGTTTGTCCTTCTGAGAAGGCGTTGATGTTGACGGCGTTGGTGCTACAGCGTCTTCCGCCGCATCTTCCACCGGGTCTTCGGGTTGTGTCTCCTCCGGGTCTGGATTGGGCCCGGCCTCTGGCTCTGCTGACTCGAGCATGTTCACAGCTGTCAGACGGCTGCCCGAGCAGCCCAACAGAAACTTCTGTAAAGCCCCCTGCTGTCTCTTCTTTTGTTCCTCTTCATTTTATTTTATTTTTTTTACATTTTGCCGCACCCGAAAGCATCGTGAAAGTTAGCCTACTCAAAAACACCTGCTAGCTTTGTTGTGTCCCGCTCTGACTCTGAACGCTTCTCTGACGTCCTTAATTGGGTGGCGCCTTAATGTGACGTAGCCAATGAAACGGTCTATGGTTAAGATGAACATTGTCACTATTTTTAGTTAATTAATAAATATTGAAACAAATTGTAGATAGGAGTCCTATCTACAAATTCTATCATAGGACATTTGTACATTTAATTTTAATTTCTTTATTTTTAATTTTGTTCCTCTGTCTGGGCCCCATCCAGCCAATCGGGCCCTAGGCATGTGCCTACTTTGCCTTTGGTTAATCCGGCTCTGATCACTGTGTGTGTGTTCTGACTGAACTGACTGCAGCCTTTGACACTGTTGACCATTAGTTCAGTTCAGTTCACTTTATTTCAAACATATACATTCACCAACATTTCATAAAATCATTCCATGCAATTGTTTGAAAACCTGCTACTGGAGAGGCTGAGAGACTGGGTAGGCCTATCAGGAACTGCTCTGGAGTGGTTCTCCTCTTATCTCTCTGAGCGCTCCTTTTCTGTGGCCGTCTCCAAGATTAGGTCCTCCACCACCTCCCTCGCCCATGGTGTCCCACAAGGTTCTGTGCTGGGGCCTCTGCTCTTCCTCCTCTATCTGCTTCCTCTTCAGCACATCCTGAGCTCCTTCAAAATAATCTCCTACCATCTTTATGCAGATGACATCCAACTGTACATCTCCTTTAAGCCCCATGAGATGTCTAAGCTGCAGCTGTTACACACCTGCTTAGACTCTATCAAAACCTGGATGGTGGGAGCTTTCTACAGCTGAATGAAGATAAGACTGAGATCCTCATCTGTGCCCCAGACAAGCTGGTTCCCAAAGTCAGAGACTCTCTTGGTCAGCTTGCTTCCCACACCAAACCCTCTGTCAGGAATCTTGGCGTGACCTTTGACCCAGCTCTCACCCTGGATTCTCATGTCAGATCTCTTTTTGGCTCTTCCTTCTTCCATCTCAGGAACATTGCTAAGCTGAGTCCCATTCTGTCCCGCTCTGAACTTGAGACAGTTCTCCACACCTTCATCTCCTCACGCTTAGACTACTGTAACTCTCTTTTCACGTGTCTGAGCAGAACCTCCCTGAACCGTCTACAGGTGGTTCAGAATGCCTGTACTCGGCTTCTGACCAAGTCCTCCAAATACATCCACATCACCCCGCTTCTCCTCCAGCTTCACTGGCTGCCAGTCAACTTCAGGGTTCATTTCAAGATCCTGGTTCTGGTCTATAGGGCCTTACATGGACAAGCACCATCTTACATTGGTGATCTTCTTAGTCCCTACACCCCCAGCAGGTCCCTGAGGTCCAGTGATCAAAGCCTACTGGTTGTGCAGCGCACCAAGCTAAAGACCAGAGGTGACAGATCATTTGCTGCTGTGGACCCCAGACTCTGGAACTCTCTCCCCCTGAGCCTGAGATCAGTGGACTCAGTGGTCTCCTTTAAACTCACCTGTTCAGGTTTGGTGGGACCTTCATCACCTCCCTCTCCTTATTCTGCTCCTTCTACTTACCTTTCCAGGGATCCACTAATTTCACTCTTTCCTGTTAATGTTCTCTCTCCCTTTCGTCACATTTTATATTTTTTCTTTCTTATGTTAAACATGTTTAAAAAATTTTTTGAAATCTTTTTAATACTTTAAAATGTTTTTGTTTTTATAAAGTGCCTCGTGATTTTCATCTTGAGAGGCGCTTTATAAAAGATTGTTCTTTCTTTCATGTGTGTGTGTGTGTCTGTCTGTCTGTGTGTGATTTAGATGCTCATCCTAATGAAAGTCAGATGACGTTCCTCCAGCAGCCTGGGTTGAGCCGGGTCTGTGTGATGGACCCAGCGGTGTGTGGGACGAGCTCGGAGACGTTTCCCAGCATCAGAATCTGAATCCAAACCACACTCAGGTGGCACCATTAACAGGCAGCTGGAAAAACCATCCGATTCTTCACTCCCTTCTGTTTGGCTCACGTTTCCCATGCTGCCTTGACTCAACGTCAGGTAATGATCCAACCTTTTTCTGTAGTCATCAAGTTATCTTCAGACATCTCTGAAAGTTCCTTATTTTTGTTCTAACAAAAACATCTTGTTGTCTTAAATGGGATTAGTTCATTTATGACAACAGCATAAAAGGTAAGTTTAACAGAGTTCAGAGGTCATGATGACAGAATGACCAGTTCACACAGTGTGGACTGGACCGCGTCATAAACGATAAGTAGAGATGAGAACCTGATCTTGTTAAAGATGATTTTCTCCTCTTCATGACTTCATCCGTGATCCACAGACAGGAACAGACATCAGGAGCAGATCTAAAGATGGCCTGAAACAGGAACAAATCTGACTGTGTGGCTCTGACCTCCAAAGTGACCCCGGATCTTCCTGATCCCACCTGTCCTGCAGGGTTCTGGGATCAGACGGCTGTTCTTCCTAAGTAAACCTAAAATTTGTTTCCCTGAATCAAAAAAGTTGGAATCTTCCAATTATCCAAAAACAGAATGAACAGATAATCGTGTCATCATGGGATTAATCTGAAGGATTTTTCTGGAATCAGCCTCGTTGCTTCTGCACAATCAAATTTGATCAAACTGTTTCTCCAGCTTTTCTGTTCCATTTGGTCCCAAACATCCATAAGCTCTTGGACTGTTTCCTACAATCAGCTCATCAAGCTTTAAACCATCTCAGTATAGACAGGTCCCTGGATCTGGATCTGGATCTGGATCTGTGTCTGGATCTGGGTCTGGACTTGGGTCTGAATCTGGATCTGGGTCTGAATCTGTGTCTGGATCTGGGTCTGGACTTGGGTCTGAATCTGAATCTGGGTCTGGGTCTGGGTCTGGGTCTTGATCTGGATCTGGGTCTGAATCTGTGTCTGGATCTGGGTCTGGACTTGGGTCTGAATCTGAATCTGGGTCTGGGTCTGGTTCTGAGTCCGGATCTAAATCTGGGTCTGGATCTGAGTCTGGATCTGTGTCTGGATTTGGGTCTGGATCTGGATCTGGATCTGGGTCTGGGTCTGAATCTGAATCAGGGTCTGAATCTGAGTCTGGATCTGAATCTGGATTTGAATCGGGGTCTGAGTCTGGATCTGGATCTGGGTCTGGATCTGGATCTGAATCAGGGTCTGAATCTGAGTCTGGATCTGAATCTGGGTTTGAATCTGTGTCTGAGTCTGTGTCTGGTTCTGAGTCTGGGTATGGGTCTGGGTCTGGATCTGGGTCTGAATCTGAGTCTGGATCTGAATCTGGATCTGGATCTGGAATTTTGCATTTAGCTGCAGCTGATGTTTGTAAATCATCAAAGAATTCAATGTAAACAAACCCATCTGGAAGCAGGTAAGAGGGCAGAAACCCACTAGCCGTTAGCTCATCAGTCCTGTAACTCTACTTCCACAAATGGGGGGTGTTGATGAGCTTTTCCTCTTCTAAACCTGCTGAATATGGACTCTCCAAAACCTCATGCTCTACTGAACCTTGGCAGTAAAAGCACAAAGAAATTATGCCTGTGGGCAAGAGTGATAACAGCTTTTTAAAAATATGCAGCAGAGGTCTCAGTTCAGCTGGACTCTAACATCTTAGAGCATTAATCCACATCCTGACAGTTGATCCTGTGAACCTGGAACGATGCTGGATGTAAATGAAGCAGCAATGGTCTGAAGCTGGAGTTTGATGAGTCTGAGACGTTAAACATTCAGGAATATTATTAAACTAATGGATTTATTACACTGCAACATAATAAGTGAGAGACGTTTATTATCTAAGTGAAGCTCGTCTACCTGTAACATCAATCAGTGGTCTGAGTTTTGGTTTCATGATGTTTGAGTTCTGGCTGCGGAGATGAATGAGAGGCAGTCAAAACCGCTGAGGTCTGTGCTGTGCTTGACAGGACGTCTTGCTGTGATGGATAGAAAACAGATGCAGGTTCTACCCTAAACTCTGTTTTAGGACTGATTCACTCAGTCGGATTATTAATCTAGGATTAAATCTCATCCGAAGACGTTGAAATCGCCAAAATATAAAAACTATGAAATAAAAATAGATTTATAACAATAATAATGTGTTAAATATGCAGAGAAAACATCCATGACGGCTAACATTACCCAGCTAGGAGAGACAGAACATCAATACAAATATTCTAATGAAAACTAACTATTTAGTTGAAGCTGGTTTAACTAACTAACCCGTGGCTCAGAGGGAAAAGTTTTAGTTTACATCTAACTCTTTTCTGGAGTGACTTCCTAACTGAAGCTCTCACACACACGTGACAGAGGCGTGATGTCATCGTGTCACAAACACACGTAGAATCAGACCTGACGTGAGTAACGCACCGCCGTAGCAGGTCTCCAGGACTGCACTGAGAGGATGAACTCATCCCACATCAGCTGCAGCAGCACAAACCCGTCGGCTGCAGCCTCCTCCAGGGTATTATTAGCCACCAGACGGCTGAGTAACGCCGCTTGGCAGATGAAACAAAAAGGCCTTCAGAAGACTCTCCCCAAGGAGCCCAGGAATAGTGACCCCAAATCCCTCTCAACTGCCCCTGGAGCCTCCAAACGGATCTCTCCCAGAACAAAATGGAAGATTAAAGCAGAGCAGAACCAAGGAGCCGGCCTCAGGTTTCGGTCTGACTGCTCCTCGTGTCAAAATAGGTCCTGAGAGTGGCGACAAAGGCCGAGCCAGCGAGCCAGCGCCGCTGCCAAGTCCGGCATTCCTCACCGGTATTTTTAGTGTTGGCATTTAAACCTGGCAACACATTACAGCACATATCCATGCTCCATACCATCGCAACTATTTCCTGTTCCTGACTGGCCATGGGGACACACACATCACCAACGACTCAGCCAAATGTGTGTGTGTGTGTGTGTGTGTGTGTGTGTGTGTGTGTGTGTGTGTGTGTGTGTGTGTGTGTGTGTGTGTGTGAGTGCCTGACTTTGAAAGAGCTGTACAAATATAAATTATTATCACTATTATTATTCGTGTTAGACAGTTAATCTAGCAGGTATATTCAGGTAATCCCTCAGGATTAACAATGAGAGGAAATAGTTTACCAGTTTAAGTTATAATAGTTCTATAGTTGATAAAAAAAAAACATGTTCAAGAAGTTATTTTCACTAAGATTGTGTCACACGATGCAATTTCAGCCACTTTACTCTGACTGGGCCTTCCCATCGGATGCATCAGCATCACGTAGCATCCGCAAAACATCGTACACAGCAGTTAGCAGCTGGTGATGAGATTCCACCGACCGCCAAGTTTATTGTCATGAAAACGCAGTAGAAGTCTTGGAATGCCTCGCTGAGGCTAAGGCTCCAGACTGCGTCGTAACGTACGTCATTTCCTGTGAAACCTCCGTAGCCAGGGTCAACGGAACAGAAAATAAACCACAGCCCTTTGGATACATGTCGCTGTCTTTTTCTGTCCCTTTTATTATGTCAATCCCTGAAGTCACGCGTGGTTTTGCAGATCTTCTGGGATTTTGTGATGCCGAGGACCCACTGCGTGGAATGCTTTAGCTGCCATTTTGCTTCTAAAGCATTCTCAGTTGGAAGGGAGCTCGTAGCTAAAACGCGGCTATTATTTTACACACCGCTTACAAATCCAGTAGCTGGGTGACAGTTTCAGTACCTTCCAGAATGAGCCGTTTCAGGGAGCTGCCACTTTAAGAAAACAACATACTGTGGGCCACACCCAAGCTCAGATATCTGGGAGGGGCTTAGAGTAAAGCCGCTGCTCCTGAAGCGTTGACTGGTCAAAGTCAAGGTCAGTTTAATTTGTATAGCATATTTAAAACAGCTGTTGGTGATCAAAGTTCTTCACAATATGGGGAACAGATTAAAATACAATAAAAAAGTCAACAAAAACAAAATAAAGTTAAAAGCTGGTAAGATGAAATGTTTAGTGAACTCAAGTAGAAGCCGGTGCCTAAAAATTTGTCATCAACAGTAATTTTAAGATTGGTGAGGTGGATTTCTTTTCTAGGTTCCCCTGTAGGAGGATCTTTTGTGTCATCAACGTTGCTTCTCGCATTGCATCACGGGAGTGTGTGGCATGAAGCACCGCATTTCGCCCATATTTCTGTTGTTTTGCATGTTTGGAGGAGGATTCAGCAGAGCAGATGGATCATTCTTGCTGTATGGTTGGTTTTTCAGACCGTGGGAGGCTTGATAAAAAAAGTTTCATTGGAATTTCGCGAGGGTCTGCTGGAAACGTCTGGCAGAGTCTCCTGTCAGAAGGAGCTTCAATTCCCACCTCTGACAGAAGTTCCAAAATGTTCTAGGGGAGGCGGGGGACATTGAGTCTGAATGGACCCTGTTCCGTGCCTCCATTATTGAGGCGGCCGACTGGAGCTGTGGTCGCAGGATCGTCGGTGCCTGTCGTGGTGGCAACCCCCGAACCCACTAGTGGACACCGGCGGTTAGGGATGCTGTCAAGCTGAAGAAAGAGTCCTAGCAGGTCTTTTTGGCCTGTGGGACTCCAGAGGCAGCTGACGGGTATCGGCAGTCCAAGCGGAACGCGGCTCGGGTGGTCGCCAAGGCATAAACCCGGGCATGGGAGGAGTTCAGTGAGACCATGGAGCAAGACTTCCGTAAGGCTTCGAGGAGATTCTGGTCCACCATCCGGCGCCTCAGGGGGGGAAAGCAGTGCGCTACCAACACTATCTATAGTGGGGATGGTGTGCTGCTGACCTCTACTCAGGACGTTGTGGATCGGTGGGCAGAATACTTCGAAGACCTCCTCAATCCCCCCGACACATCTTCCAGTGAGGAAGCAGAGTCTGAGGACTTTGGGTTGGCCTCTCAAATCTCTGGTGCTGAGGTCACTGACGTGGTTAAAAAGCTCCTCTGTGGCAAGGCTCCAGGGGTGGATGAGATCCGCCCGGAGTTCCTTAAGGCTCTGGATGTTGTGGGGCTGTGTTGGCTGATGCGGCAATATCGAGCGGACATCGGAGGTAGTCCCACTGGACTGGCAGGCCGGGGTGGTGGTCCCCTTATTTTAAAAGGGGGACCACAGGGTGTGTTCCAACTACAGGGGGATCACACTCCTGAGCCTTCCTGGTAAGGTTTATTCAGGGGTTCTGGAGAGGAGGGTCCATCGGATTGTTGCACCTCAGATTCAGGAGGAGCAATGTGGTTTTTCGTCCTGGCCGTGGAACACTGGACCAGCTCTATACCCTTAGGGGGATCCTGGAGGGTGCGTGGGAATTTGCCCAACCAGTCTATTTACGTTTTGTGGATTTGGAGAAGACGTTTGACCACGTCCCTCGGGGGGCCCTGTGGGGGGTACTCCGAGAGTATGGGGTACCAGGCCCTCTGATATGGGCTGTTAGGTCCCTGTATGACCGGTGTCACAGCTTGGTTTGCATTGCCATCAGTAAGTCGGGCTCATTCCCAGTGAGAGTTGGACTCCGCCAAGGCTGCCCTGTGACACCGATTCTGTTCATAACCTTTATGGACAGGATTTCTTGGAGCAGCCAAGGTGTGGAGGGTATCCATTTTGATGGCCAGAGGATCAGGTCTCTGCTTTTTGCAGATGATGTGGTCCTGTTGGCTTCATCAGAACATGATCTTTAGCTTTTGCTGGAGTGGTTCGCAGCCGAGTGTGAAGCAGCTGGGGTGAGAATCAGCTCCTCTAAACTGAGACCATGGTCTTGATTCGGAAAAGGGCAGAACGCCTTCTCTGCGTCAGGGATGAGGTCCTGCCCCAAGTGGAGGAGTTTAAGTATCTCGGGGTCTTGTTCACGAGTGAGGGAAAACTGGAGCATGAGATCGATAGGCGGATTGGTGCTGCATCTGCAGTGATGAGGGCGTTGTACCGGTCTGTCGTGGTGAAGAGAGAGCTACGTCAGAAGGCGAAGCTCTCGATTTACCGGTCGATCTACGTTCCTACCCTCACCTATGGTTATGAGCTTTGGGTAGTGACTGAAAAAATGAGATCGCGGATACAAGCGGCCGAAATGAGTTTTCTCTGAAGAGTGGCTGGGCTCTCCCTTAGAGATAGAGTGAGAAGTTCGGTCATCCGGGAGGGGCTCGGATTAGACCCGTTGCTCCTCCACATCGAGAGGAGCCAGCTGAGGTGGCTCGGGCATCTGGTCAGGATGCCTCCTGGACACCTCCCTGGTGAGGTTTTCCGGGCACGTCCAACCGGGAGGAGACCTAAAGGTAGACCGAGGACACGGTGGAGGGACTATGTCTCTCACCTGGCCAGGGAACGACTTGGGATTTCCCTGGAGGAGCTGGCCCAAGTGGCTGGGGAGAGGGAAGTCTGGGCCTCTCGCCTTAGACTACTGCCCCCGCGACCCGACTCCGGATAAGCGGATGAATATGGATGGATGGATGGGATTTCCTCCATAAACAATGGCGAAATACGAAAGAGATGATGGGAAACGACTCGGACTGTCAGAAGAAAGCTTGGAGTCCTGCAGTTTGTGAGGCTCATGATGAGTCCTTGTGACTAAGTGTTAGTTAGTTAAAGAAGATGTTTCTAAAACCATTCATCTTTGTGTTTGTTTAAATCCACGAGGTCATTGTTTCCCCGTCTCGTCAGGTGTCTCGACCTGCGATCATTATAATAAATAAATAAATAAGGACAAAGATTAATGATTTCTTTGCAGTTGCTGTGAAGATTTCTCTGTTTTCTTTGGCCATCACCCACTGATGAGCGGTGGCTCTGCTCGTCGGAGCTAACTGTTGCTATTAGCACGACCACGGCATCCTGTTTTCACAAGAGATTGGCTCAACTTTCCTTAAAACAAAATAATCGTAGGTCTTCAGATGTTTATTTATTTATTTAACTTATGTTTTTGGAGGATGAAACCCCTTGAGGCGAGACATCTCGTTTTCGAGGGGGTCCTCCTTTAGTACAAAAGAGAAAATTAGGACAGCAAGTGACTCACAACCAATACCCATTTGCACATATACATATAAATATACATATACACTCAACAAAAATATAAACGCAACACCTTTGTTTCTGCTCCGATTTTTCATGAGATGGACTTAAAGATCTAAAATGCTGCTGAAACAATTGGTTGCATAACCAAACAATTTCTGCACAAACTGTCAGAAACCGTCTCAGGGAAGCTCATCTGCATGCTCGTCGTCCTCATCGGGGTCTTGACCTGACTCCAGCTTGTCGCCGTAACAGACTTGAGTGGGCAAATGGTCACATTCGATGGCGTCTGGCACGTTGGAGAGGTGTTCTCTTCATGGATGAATCTCGGTTTACATTGTTCAGGGCAGATGACAGACAACGTGTGTGACGTCGTGCGGGTGAGCGCTTTGCTGATGTCAAAGTTGTAGATCGAGTGGCCCATGGTGGTAGTGGGTTAATGGTATGGACAGGCATCTGTTATGGACAAAGAACACAGGTGCATTTTATTGATGGCATTTTGAATGCAAAGAGATGCCGTGATGAGATCCTGAGGCCCATTGTTGTGCTGTACATCCATGAACATCACCTCATGTTTCAGCAAGATAATGCACGGCCCCATGTTGCAAGGATCTGTACACAATTCTTGGAAGCCGAAAATATCCCAGTTCTTGCATGGCCAGCATACTCACCGGACATGTCACCCGTTGAGCATGTTTGGGATGTGCTTGACCGGCATATATGACAGCGTGTACCAGTTCCCACTAATATCCAACAACTTCGCACAGCCGTTGAAGAGGAGATGACCAACATTCCACAGGCCACAATTGACAATCTGATAAACTCTATGCGAAGAAGATGTGTTGCACTGCATGAGGCAAATGGTGGTCATACCAGGTACTGACTGGTTCTGAGTCCCCAGACCCCCAATAAAGCAAAAAACTGCACTTTCCAGGGTGGCCTTTTATTGTGGGCAGTATAAGGTACACCTGTGCACTACTCATGATGTCAGATCAGCATCTTGATGTTGCACACGTGTAAAGTAGGATGGATTGTATCAGCAAAGCACAGGTGTGCACTATCACACATTTAGACTGATTTGTGAACAATGTTTGAGAGAAATGGTAATATTGTGTATCTGGAATTAATTTTAGATCTTGAAGTCCATCTCATGAAAAATTGGAGCAGAAACAAAGGTGTTGCGTTTATATTTTTGTTGAGTGTGCACACACACACACACACACACACACACACACACACACACACACACACACATATATATATATATATACATAAATACACACATATATATATATATATATATATATATATATATATATATATATATATATATATACATACACATATATATACATACATATACATATATATATGTGGCGTTGTTAACTACATACTAGAATTAACGCTGTTTGCTATCAGCTTTGTTAGGTTCTGAAGAAAAGATCGGACATTAGCAAATGAACTTATTTTATGCACAAATATCTAGGATATTCATGCAATCGATAGAAGTTCATACACTAACTGTCTTGGTCTATATTTTAATCCAAAGATTAATGTTTAATTTAAGGTAATTAAATTTAATAGCAAAAGTTTATTTATTGAATCAGAAGTTTAAGGAATCTTTGCTTACTCAATAACCAAAAATATATACACCATTCTGTGTTTCATTTCAAAGAAGAGTCAGAGTTTTAAAAAGTTAAGAATTTATTACTAACACTTTTAAAAATGACAATTTGAAATGACAATTTTTAACAGCTTTGATATTAAAACTTGTTTTTAAGAGCAAACCTGTGACTGAATGGAAACTAAAATGAAATGTGAGGTTTTGGATGCGTGAATGAATCTCAGAAGGTTTCTTTCAGAGAGAGAAGCGCGTTCTGGGTGGTAAAGTTGGTTTTGCAGCTAACTGAGTTGTTCTTAGAGATAACAGCATACAGACGCCATCTGTCGAAAGTGTCTACCTCACCCAGTTCAGGAGACCCTCTTCTGGATCCGAGATGTCAGGTGGAGATGATGGCCTCCGGGCATGAGGTTGGTAGAAGGACCTTATGCGACCAAATCGGTCCTGAAATGTCTCCGTGGTTCACACGACTGATGAAACTAGTTGCGTCTCAAAGTCAATAACTCTGAAGGAGTTTTGCGTCAGCCGTTTACAGACGTTTATTCGGAGCGATTCTATCGGCGTGTCAGAATGGCTTAGTGAGGCTTCGGGCGGCCGACCCTCGTCCTCTGGCATGACTCTCGTCACCACGAGAGTATCTGCTTGGTTCAAGAACTGGCTTTCAGCTGCGGGAGATTTTATCTTAACGAAACCTCAGAACATGCCCTCTCAGGGTCAGAAAACTTGTCATGAAGTAAAGACATGTGAGGTGGTTAAACTTTACCCTGGATTCACCCTCTGAATGAGGTGGTTAAAGCGGAAGCGACCTTCTGGTTTACTGAACACACATTACTTGATTATCATAAGAATTATTATCATTATTACACAAAGCACAATAAGTCATTTCAGTAATTAAAATACATTTATACTGAACCAAGATGATTATTTATGATGATTGTAATAAACAGTAATAAAGTCAAAGAGTTTATTCAAATTATTATTAAAAAATTATTGTTGTGAAATCTTGAAGTGTCCTTCATCTTGGGACGGAACAGCAGCAGATAAAGATGGTGTTTCAGCAGACATCACGGCTCCTGGCGGGTTAATCTGTGCGGCAAAGTTATAGTTTGACCCAGCTAGGAAAATGTGACCTTTGTCACAAATTAGAGGCCATTCATGACACTACAGATACATATACATAAACATATACGTATAAGTACACACACACACACACATATATATGTATATATATATATATACATAAACATATACATATACGTATAAATACACACACACACACACACACACACACACACACATATATATATATATATATATATATAGATACATATATATATATATATATATATATATATATATATATATATATATATATATATATATATAATAAGTAGAAAATAATGATAATACAATGTAAATTTTTTAAAAATTTAACTAAAAATAAACAAACTAAACCACAAACTACAACAATAACTTATAACAGCCTTCATGTACATTCTCACTCCCACAATGCTCTGATACCATTTTAAAGTCATTCAGGTTGTGGTTCTTTTTTACCAGTGGTAAATCAGGTGCAGCACATTATCAGATAAAAACAATTACAATTAGGTAAAATGTGTAAATAAACAAAGTTCTTAAATAAACAAAAATATGTAATAGATCTTAACTCAACATTTGAAAGCCTTTCATTTGCCCAGGGCTTTCTGATGAACAGGCATAAATGTCTCCCCAGCTGATTTGTGGAAAAAAAAAAACGGCGAATCAGGCCGCTGTTTTCCGTCCTCCCGGAGCTCATGCGGGCTTCTAATAAACGTAATTTTGTCTTCGGCACAGATTTTATGCCTCTCTCTAAACCTCCTTTTCTCTTTAGACGTTGATGTGTTTATAAATCGGGGATTTCGCCCGCAAACCCCCTTAAAAGTTTACGTCGCGTATTGATAGCAGGTTTGTTTTGCCACCCAGCCACTTATGCATGTGCACAAAGATGAAATAAAGATGTCAACAAAGGTCCTCCTATTGTGACATCACAAATGGACAGTTTGAAACGGCTGGACTTAGGCAGATAATTCATGAAACTAAACACTGACAGAAAATGGATGGATGATTTTCTTTCACGTTTGAAGTGCTTATAGAGGCAGTAGAGACCCACATGGCAGCTCAAAAGGATGCAGGAGGTGAGTTTTACATAACACGTCCCCTTCAAACAGCAAAAATGGATCATTTCTGGTTTGCTCTCTGATTCTGTCAGCAGAACCAAGTTTGTTTTTTCTGCTTCTGCAACATGAAAGGAGAATGTAGCGGCACCCAAGTGAACGGCATCATGGCCCGCTGACCGTGCCACAAGTGTAACCTGACTCTCACCGTGGGAGCACCAATAATAAACCACTCATCAATGACTTACACACCCCTGATAGGAATGTGGATGTTTGATCAGTTTATAGTTCTAGGTGTCACATTTCAGCTGTCCTGATTTTATAACAAACATTTTAATTTGCTGGAGGAGTTTCCCTTTAAGGACGATGTGCTTCTCAGTCAGAATTGACGAAGCTTCACGGATGAGAAGCAAAACGTCAATAAGGAACCAAAGAAGTCCAGTTGGCTTCATTGGAACGTTTCATTAGCCTTCAGACAGAACTGAGTTCAGAAACTTGAATATGTTGTATATATCCTGGTTTCCATGCAGGATGAAAGTTGCCGTTGCACAATCATACTAGTGCATCATTGCAACATCGCATAATGGTGCCCTGTTAATGAAACCTGACCGGTAGAAGAATCTGGGCTCTTTAAGGTGAAAATTCATCGATTAATTAAAAATGTAGCTCGGACTGAAACTGAACAAATTCATTAGAATCCCGTGAATTCCCTTTTCTAAGTCCACGTTCGTACCTTGAGATGTGCTCAGTTCTGTGTTGCATCTGGTAGAACGTGTCACTTCGTCACCTCGGCTTCTGTGATGTAACGTTCAAACTAAAATAGGAGGAGGTCAACCAGCCATTTGACTGTGGTGACCTTGTCTCACACAACACACTCAGAGCTGCACAGGATCTATTTTTCTCTGATGTTTATGACAAACCAGCGCTGCGTTAATCCTCCTCAGTCACATGAATGAGAATCCAGCTCATACGGTGATGCCACCACGAGCCCGTTTGGGAGCAGAGGGATTGTTGTTTCCACCGAGCTGATGTCAGGACAGAGGAAAGGTTCTGATAACATCAACAACTTCATGCAAAGCACCACTTCATCAGCTCAAAGCCGATTGGACATTGAACTGTGTGTGTGTGTGTGTGTGTGTGTGTGTGTGTGTTTGTGTGTGTGTGTGTGTGTGTGGATTTTGAGATTCTTGTGAATAAGACCCTGATTTTATCTGTCAGGAAGCCTCCCAGGTGCTGACAGCAACATTTCCTTTTTTCACACATTATGACATCTGAGTAATAATAATTAGAGACTGTGGATAGTGAAACTTTTGATTCAAGAGGAGCACTGTGGTTTTGTCCTGGAAAGCTGGACCAGCCCAATGTCCTTAGGGGGTCCTGGAGGGTGCGTGGGAGTTCACCCAACCAGTCTACATGTGTTTTGTGGAAGAAGGTGTTTGACCAAGCCCCTCAGGAGGCCCTGTGGGGGGTACTTTTGGAGTAAGGGGTACCAGACCCTTTTATACGGGCCATTAGGTCTCTAACAGGGTGTTGTACCAGTCTGTCGTGGTGAAGAGAGAGCTCACCGGTCGATCTACGTTCCTACCCTCACCTACGGTCACGAGCATTGGGTTGTGACCGAAAGAACGAGATTGCAGATACAAGCGGTCAAAATTAGTTTTCTCAGCAGGGTGGCTGGGCTCTCCCTTAGAGAGAGGGTGAGATGCTCGGTCATCCGGGAGGGGCTCGGAGTAGACCTGCTGCTGCTCCACATCGAGAGGAGCCAGTTGAGGTGGCTCGGGCATCTAGTTAGGCCGCCTTCTCGACGCCTCCCCGGTGAGGTTTACCGGGCACGTCCAACTGGGAGAAGACCTAAAGAAAGACCCAGGACACGGTGGAGGGAATATGTCTCTCACCTGGCCAGGGAACGCCTTGGGATTCCCCCAGAGGGGCTGGTCCAAGTGGCTGGGGAGAGGGAAGTCTGGGCCTCCCTGCCTTGACCCTGTATAACTGGAGGAACATGGATGAATGTTTGAGCTTGATGTTGTGGATGATTCCAATATTTTATTCCGGATCAATTTTCAGTCCCACTGAGGGAGTTTTTTGTCATAGGGCCCCCATCTAGAGGTGAAAAAATGTAGTGCACCTTAAGCCGTGCACTCTCCTTACTTCCATGATTATGACTGGAAGCAATGCCTCTCAATCAGGAGAAATGTTGCCAACTCGGCATCTGACTACATTCTAAAATGATCGTGCATGCTCTCTGGTTGACATCTGTATGTAAGCGTATGTCTAACACTATTGGCTAATGCTGAGTGGCGCTCAATTCAAGTAGCATTGGGCTCTATGGAATGGGGGACCGGCTAAGCAAAATAAAATACAAATTGCATATATTATATCACATTACAGGGTAAAAACATCACTCATAATTCCTGAAAAGGGGATTTACGCTTGAAACCCTCTGTCAGGATTCTTGGTGTGACCTTTGACCCAGCTCTCACCTCGGATTCTCATGTCAGTTCTCTTGTTCGCTCCTCCTTCTTCCATCTCAGGAACATTGCTAAGCTGAGTCCCATTCTGTCCCGCTCTGAACTTGAGACAGTTCTCCACACCTTCATCTCCTCACGCTTAGACTACTGTAACTCTCTTTTCACGTGTCTGAGCAGAACCTCCCTGAACCGTCTACAGGTGGTTCAGAACGCCTGTGCTCGGCTTCTGACCAAGTCCTCCAAACACACCCACATCACCCCGCTTCTCCTCCAGCTTCACTGGCTGCCAGTCAACTTCAGGGTTCATTTCAAGATCCTGGTTCTGGTCTATAGGGCCTTACATGGACAAGCACCATCTTACATTGGTGATTTTCTTAGTCCCTACACCCCCAGCAGGTCCCTGAGGTCCAGTGATCAAAGCCTACTGGTTGTGCAGCACCAGGCTAAAGATCAAAGGTGACAGATCATTTGCTGCTGTGGCCCCCAGACTCTGGACCTCTCTCCCCCTGAGCCTGAGACCAGTGGACTCAGTGGTCTTCTTTAAAGGGGGACCAGGCAGTTTTGACTTGCTTTTAGCACCCCCCAGTGTCCAGTTGTAGAACCAAAACCAAAACTTATCTCCCCGCTGTGTTTGTCTTTTTAAAACCTTAATCTAACAGCTGCAATGTCTCTCCAGCCTACAGGAGTGATTCATCACTAAATAAACAAACCAGCTGTGTTCATGATCTCTAAAACATACAGGAGACGTGCTGGAAGCTGACGACAGCACCAGGTATGTCAGCTCAACAGACCGGACCAGCAACTGCAAAGGTTGGGTGGCCTTTCATTAACCTGGTATAGGGTCATTTGAGCACAAACTGGCTCAAGAAAAGTATTTAAAATAATGAAAAATTTGTAAACTCTGGCTTTGAAAAGCAGCAGAAACTCACCTGTTCAGGTTGGTTTTGGTGTGACCTCATCATCACCCTCTTCTTCCTCGCTAGCTTCTCTTCATGCTTCTGTTTGTGTCCCTTCTGTCTTTCTCGGGGTCCAGTGGTTACCTCTTCCTATTCATTTTTTATTCTTCCTTTGCATTTTTATTTTTTCCTTTATTAAAATTGTTTTATTATTTATATAATTTTTTGGTTCTTGAAGCGCCTCACGACTTTGATCCTGAGAGATGCTTTGTAAAAAAAAACGTCTCGCCTTTCTTGTTGACAGCGACCTGGATCCATTCTGGAAAAACTCGTTCATCAGAGGAGGTAAGAATAAGATTTATTTTATTCTAGTTTGTCCTAAAATCACAGTCATGACTTTTTATGGGCGTTCGTTTCAAACGTATGAATGATTTTCAGTTTTTATTAAAAGAAGGAACTCCTGAACGTTACTCTACAGAGCTAAAATCCCCCCAAACATGAAATAATTACTTCTCAGAGCCCGAGTGATTCAGGGCCCACCAACCTTTAATCCTCACATATTTCTACACATTCAAACATCTGCTTTTCATGAAAAGCTGATCCATCAAATACCTCCCGCAGTCTCCACAAACGAGGCTGCCAGACGAGGACGTTATCTTTAAACGTGTGTGAGGGCAAACGGCCGGCGCTCCGAAGGCCAGATCCGCTCCTGCTCCAGAGGTCTGAGCGGTGGCCGGGCCTTCGGCAGGTAAAGCCAGGCGGTAGTCGAGCATCCATCTGGAAAAGAAGTCAAGCTCATAAATCAAACGCACAGCACCATGGGTAGGCAAAGTGCTCTGACATTGGTAAGTATGTTTCAATGAAAAAAGAGAATTTACTGCTGCGACGTCCAGAAAAGGACTCGTACAAATACAGATGTTTGTAGACAAGCCAAGGTTTGATGTTCCCAGCAGCAGAGAGCGGAGCGGCGGCCTGTAAAACCGCTTGAGTCGGTTAATTAAGCTCCTGGTGAATGCAGCTTTGACCAATCTGATCCTGGATTCTCCACCTTCACCGGGCTTTTATTTTGGTAAGCAACCCCTGAATTTACACGCTATCTAATTATTTAGTTCAAAACTGCCAGATGTACACTTAGACCCAAACATTACATTTAAAGCTTTATGTGGGTTTAAAGGATTTGGGATTCTTGGGATTCATAGTTAAGGCAATGATCATAACTTTGATATTTGGTGAAGAATCCTTTTGTCATTTAAGGTGCTGAACGTACGTTTATGCCTATTCCCTATGGAGGTCTGTCCTGTCTGATGATCCATATCCTGCCATGCAGGTTCGATAAATGGTGTCTAAATAATTCCTCATGGTGGGTAAACTGCCTGACAAACAACCAAAGCCAGAATTTATTTGCTGGTGATTTATTCCACAGACTTCCTGGTGCCTTATCCTAAACTGTGGAAACATTTTTTAAATGATTCCAACCACATATTGGTCTGCTTGGCTGGCAGTAGGAATGCAGGAAATCTAACTTTGTGAAGCTGATGAGTAACCTCCACTAAACGGTTCCCATGGTTACCAGAAACGAGGTCGCCCCGACCCGTTAACTTTAGTCTTCAGCAGGACTGTGAGCTCCTTGAAGGGCTTGATGTGTTTTGGGGCACCTGAGACAGAGCTCCTCAGCCCTGGAGAGACGTGGACAATCCTGAAACACCAAGATGGTGGAGGAAAACTGGAACATCACACAGGAAATTAGGATAATGGACCTTTGACCTTCCTCCAAGCAAAATGAGACTCTTTCATCTGAATGGGTCTGATGGACACGCTGAAGAGATGCTCCACATTCCTGCTGCTGAGAGTTGGACTGGAGAAAACTGGGAGTTTTTAACACTTAACTCTGGAAAAATGGGATGAAAAAGAAAAGGGAGGAACTGAAATGAAAAGAGGTGCTTCAGAGTCTCTGTGCCGCTGAAGAACGAACCTCAGCTCTGCTGCTCACGACAACAATAAACAATAAACAACATTCCCAGATTAGACCGTAAACAGACTTTATTTGGGATTCTTCCTGCTGGATTAAAAAGGAACTTGATCACAGGAGCAGACAACATCATGATGATCTTGGCTCCATGTGAAGAGAGAGGATGAGGATTGTAGGAATTCTGCTATTTCTTCATCTCATTAATAACTGGGAAGGATTCACTTTTCCTCTTTTATTTCATTTGGCAAACCAGCTGAGCCAGACGTTCTCCTACGGGCCGCAGCCCAGCTCCTGAACAAGGAAAAACCTTCTGTCCTCACCGTCCAGGGGGACAGCTCCTCACCATCCAGGTCACCGTCCAGGGGGACAGCTCCTCACCGTCCAGGGGGACAGCTGGACGTAATGTCCAGCAGTAGAATCCAGGTTTCAGGGTTTATCGCTGTTTTACAATGTTTTCAATCATTAGCTTCATCCAACTAGCCTCACACACACACACACACACAGTCAAACACACACACACACACTCACACACTCACACACACACACACACACACACACACACACACACACACACACACACACACACACACACACTGCTCCAGTAGAGTCAGGATGATTGACAGTTGCCCCCGACAACATCACATAACAGTGTTGGGTTTCAGACTCTGCGAGAAGATTCTGGTGAGCTGAACATCACAACAATGGCAGGTAAATAAAGGTAGGAGAAATCCTGAAGATCAGAAGGTTCTTTTCCCCGTTGTAACAGTTCTTGCACCTGAAGCCTGATAAGGGGTGGGCTGGCCGGTCTAAGCTCCCTGTCCTCGGCCGGATCACATTTCCTGGTGGCTCTGCATGATGTGGTGTGGCACATCTTATGCTGCCATCATCCCTCTTAAGCCCCGGCCTCAGGAGCGTTTCCCCTTGTGTTGCACTAAAAACAGTTCCGCTACCTCACTAGTGGGTGTTGGGGTCTTAGTGGCTCCTGATTTATGGATACAGCTGTGTGCCGGTGATAAAGGCACCTGTCCTGTCCTCATCAGCACTTCCTTCCTCCACTGAAGTGTCCTTGATCTAAGCTTGGTTGGAATGTCCTCGTGTCCACCTCTGGGTCAAAAGGCCACCGTTCAATCCAAGAACAAACATCAGTTATTTTCCAGAACTTATTTTACCACCAGACCCAGTCCTGATTAGAACATCCTCCTCCCCCAGTCTGGTACACGGGTGGCTATCTCTGTCCCAGTACAGACCCCAGCAGAGATTACTGGCAGAGACCCAAAGAGAACCAGAACCAGCTCATACCTACACTGATGAGGACAGTCAGGTAAAAGTGTGTACTCCATCTGGGGTTTCCAGACTCAGTGTATGGAGTTAAGAGTTTACTGGTCCAAGTCTTGGTTATAATGGTTACAATGGAGTGTCATAAAAAATATTAATTGCATCTAACTTAGTAGAGTATGTAGTAGTAGAGTACTCTAGTATGGTACAGAGCGTTAGATGAAACACTGGGTAGAGCATTGGGCGGAGCGTTGGACAGAGCGTTGGATGGAGAGTTGGGTGGAGCGTTGGGCAGAGCGTTGGGCAGAGTGTAGGATGGAGAGTTGGGCAGAGCGTTGGGCAGAGTGTAGGATGGAGAGTTGGATGGAGCTTTGGATGGAGTGTTGGGCAGAGCGTTGAATGGAACGTTGGACGGAGAGTTGGATGGAGCGTTGGGCAGAGTGTAGGATGGAGAGTTGGGCGAAACGTTGGATGGAGCATTGGGCGGAGTGTTGGACGGAGAGTTGGATGGAGCTTTGGGCAGAGCGTTGGGCAGAGTGTAGGATGGAGAGTTGGATGGAGCTTTGGATGGAGCGTTGGGCAGAGCGTTGGGCAGAGTGTAGGATGGAGAGTTGGATGGAGCTTTGGATGGAGCGTTGGGCAGAGTGTAGGATGGAGAGTTGGGCGAAACGTTGGATGGAGCATTGGGCGGAGTGTTGGACGGAGAGTTGGATGGAGCTTTGGATGGAGCGTTGGGCAGAGCGTTGGGCGGAGTGTAGGATGGAGAGTTGGGCGAAACGTTGGATGGAGCATTGGGCGGAGTGTTGGACGGAGAGTTGGATGGAGCTTTGGATGGAGCGTTGGGCAGAGCGTTGAATGGAACGTTGGACGGAGAGTTGGATGGAGCGTTGGGCAGAGTGTAGGATGGAGAGTTGGGCGAAACGTTGGATGGAGCATTGGGCGGAGTGTTGGACGGAGAGTTGGATGGAGCTTTGGATGGAGCGTTGGGCAGAGCATTGGGCGGAGTTTAGGATGGAGAGTTGGGCGAAACGTTGGATGGAGCATTGGGCGGAGCGTTGAACGGAGCGTTGGATGGAGCACTGGGTGGATCGTTAGGTGGAGCATTTGGCGGAGTGTTGGGTGGAGATGGGGATCTCTGAGCACGGGGCGGGGGTGCCGACACCGGCCCTAGAGCACGCCATCTGTTCTGGGATGCTCCAGAACTCACTGATGGTCCGTCCCTGGGTGGAGCTTTGGTATTCCGTCACATGACCATCGCCACCTCCATCAAGACCTGGTCTGGGTTCATACTCCTTACTTAAACCTGGATAGTTTTGTGATCTGCTGAAATGTCACTAATAAAAAAGTCATGAACTTTTCTGTTTAAATGAAAGCAGCAGATGTTCTCAGATTGATCTTGGTTCAGAGGAAATGCAGCCTAATGGGTTTAGCCGTATTCCTGTAATTGCCTTTTTGACCCGTCAGTCTGGATCACATTTAACTTTATTTACCTCAATTTGTGCATTCCCGCTCATCCTGAAACGACTCCTCCAGACTCCCGGCTTTGGGAAGCTGCGCTGTGCTTCCAGCTGCTAAAAGGCTTGTGGATGAACGCTAGCAGATGACTAATTTATGCCACCGTTAGAGTTGTTTTGCAGACTCTCATCAGGTTTTTGTCATCATGCTCGCTGCAGCATCTGATACTTTTATTAGCACTCCACCACATTGTGGCACTCACATAGTCATTTTTACAAAAGCCCAACAGACCCAAAGTGTCAGGACCACATGAGCGTCCTCTGCGGTTTCCCTTTAAGCTCCTCCTCTTCGCTGACTGAGGCAGAATCTGTGCGGAGAGTAAAACCAGCAGAAAGAAACCAGAAAGGATTTCATTTGATGAATTTAGATGGTTGAACTTTGCTATTTTTTCCACAAAAATGTTTAAATTTATGTTTTGTTTACTTTGACCAGTAATTAAAGCAGTTATATAGACACCAGTCAGTACAGGACACGTGTCCAGGGTGTCCCTACCCAGGGATGTCCCATCATGCACTACTCATGTAGGTGACTATGTGGTTCTGGATCAGCTGTATAAGGACCAAAGCACTACGGGGGCCTGTGATGTCCATGAGGGAAGCACAGACCGAACCTAAGAGGAACCTCTGTGGATGTTCATTTAAGTGGACAGAAAATCAGGGACGCGTCGTTCCGGGACGTGGTCCAGAGACATGAGACAGCACTCTGAGGACTCTGCGTGTCTCACATACCACACATTGAAGACAAGCCCTTGAAGTGGGTGTGAATATCTGCCCAGACGAAGAGACGGGGAAAGCAGACCTCTCCTCTCCGATCAGTCGTGTTGTTTTCTGACGTAACTTTGTTCCTTCGGGCCAGAATCTCCAAACCCTCTCTGCTGTCAGACGGAAGCTCTGATTTCCTTTCAGACATCAGAAGGTTTCCAGCTGGTTTTTCTGATGAAGAGATCAATGATTCAGCTGTGATCAGATCAGATACTGGAGACTGGACTGAGGCTGGGACCTAAACCTGTGGGGGGCGGGCTCTTTTCTGCCCCTGACCGTTGTTACATCATCACATGGAGGATGAAGAAAAGCTGCAAGGTGGTTTATTTATTTATGTGGGCTGGTGAATGTGGTTCATTCTGAGTGGTGAATAAAACCAGAATATGCCTTCAGTCTGTCTAGAGGACTGAACTACAAACAGCTGCTGTTTCAGTGTGACGGCCAAATCCCAGAAGCTGGAATTGTGGCAGGACTGGCTCGGGAATTTGGTCTGGATGTTGTCAGAAACTCTGCATCTACATTGTATGGAGGAACAACAAAGAGAAGAGACTTCGATAATTAGAAAGAATCATTTCCTTGTTTGCTGCTCCTCATCAGAGGAAATGAGGTCAGAGTCGTTTGCTGTCAGCTGGTAGCAGTTATCATCCAGTAAAGTCGAGATGAGCGGCGCCTCGCCTGGAAAAGAGACGAGAGCAGATGGAGGCAGCAGGGGGAGTGGCTAAAAGCCGGCGTTTAAGTCAGACAGATTTCCCTACATGTGACTTACGTGTGACTAAGGCTGAAGATATCGCGTAAAACCTAATTTATACTTCTCCGTCTCCTGGGTCCCGCCAGGACAGCAGAGGGCGCAGCGTTGTTCTGCGGTATCCTGTCGTGTTTCCGGTCTGAGATGGTGTGTTTATGTTGTGTTTTATTGCATTTAAGAGACTTTTTAACTTGGACAAATTTGTCTCTCACCCTCCTTCACCTCGTCATGCACTCGTCCACCACTAAACAACCGTTCCCCATCATTTCCGCCCACAAATAAAACACTTGCTGCGTATCACTTCACTCCTCCAGTCACGGAGGAATAAAATGCCAATATTTTAGAGTTTTTCCGCGAGGTATTCTTCAAGCTTCTCCGTGTCTGCCGCTAGTTATCCTCGGCTCTCTTTATGTTTTTGAGGGCGCAATGGCGGCGCTGTAGACAACAGCGGCGTCCTGACCAATCACAAGCTTGCGTTTTCATCAGACGGATGATTAGAAAAGAGAGCCCCACTCCATCCGTCCATGTGAGGGCTCTCCAGCAGGCTCGCAAGGACGGATAATGGCATCCTGACGCAGACGGAGACGTATGAATTAGGCATTAGCGTTCGTAATAGTCCAAAACTCTGGTGCCTGTTAGCAACTGAAACACATCCTCACATGCTTGTGGATATCATATATTGTAGACATGTGCATATGAAGATATGACTGTAATAATAAGTAACGGTTATCAGGTGTAGGTTTAGTGTGCTCGTAGGAAACGTGACAAAATAACACAAATCCCATTCCTCTTTATGGCCTATATAGTTGTCATCATCAATGTCACATGATTTACAGAATACCTACGACCAGCTAACATTTTCCAATCTACCACCGGATGTTCGGATCAAAATGTGAACCAATCAGATCTTAGATCAGGTGAGAGCCAGGCGTTTCCCGTCATTCCCTAGGTTTTGCAGCCGGTGGAGAGCGCCTTGCTCCAAAATCTGCAGCCGCCTTGATCTCACGAGGTTATCGTTGCCTATGTAGGCATGACATCAGAGCAAGTCGGCATCAAGTTGGACACAAATCTAACCGGCATGCACTGCGCGCCGATCACCGGTGATCGAATCTGCGCAGAACTGGCTCATCTGGAACACGGCCAAGGACTCGCTCATCCAACTCTTCTTCTGTAGTTTTACCATCAGACACGATGGAAACCAGTCCCATCTACACATCCAGTGACTTTATGCAACATAATGAGACTCAGGAAGAAACTCTTCTATTGGCTGTTCTGTGTGAGGGGGAGGAGCCTGTCAAACCTGCTGCTATTTCAGAGCTTTGCTGCAAATCAAAGGTAGAAAAATCAGGTTGTTAGTTGGTTAAACAAAGAAAGTGTTTCACTGAAAATGTAAGAAAACTAGCTACATAGGTCCTTATTCTTTGGGGGATTTTACTGTTAGACAGTTTTAAACAATCTGGTAAATAAACACAGAAAGCATGAAGTAGTTAAAACTAAAGTCAGATAATAAAAAACACTAATTAAAAGAACAAAATAAAGCTCTTAAACCACAGAAGCAACACGGCTTCAGACAGCTTCAGCTTCTGCCAGCAGCTTCTCTCCAGCATCAGCTGGAGAGACGTTAGGTGATCAGCTGACTCTGATAGGAAAATGAGCTTTAGTGCAGAATTGTGGTATAGAGCTCCGGACCCCACGTGACTCTCAGTTAGTGGACGCCATTTTGGCATGCAAAAAAGGTAAACAAACACGGATGTAACATGAACGTGAACGGGATCCGCTTGGATTTTACTGCGTCGGAGTTTACTTCACACTTTAAAACAGAAGAAATCGTTTTATATAGTCAGAAATTAAATAGACTAAACATCTCCGACCCTTACCGTGCCCCTGGGATACTTTTTAAAAACGCCAGAAGCTGTCGGAGCGGACTTCTTACCGGCACAACACCGGACCTGACCGGGGAACCCCTTGGGATTCCCCCGGCCGGAGGAGCTGGGGAGAAGGTCTGGGACTCTCGACTCTACTGCCCGCTCCGACGCCAGAAGCTGTCGGAGCGGACTTCTTACCGGCACAACACCGGACCTGACGGGGGAACCCCTTGGGATTTACCCGGAGGAGCTGGCTCCAGCGGCTGGGGAGAGGGAAGTCACGCTACTGCCCCCGCAACCCGACTCCAGATACGCGGATGAAAATGGATGGATGGACGGACAAATAACAGATTTACACGTAAGTAGTCTCGGTGAGACAGATAATAGCAATCCAAAGTGCTTTTTATGTGTGATCTGACAATTGATCAACCATTGCTTAAAAATGAAACACAGCTTAGCCGGTTAATTGCTGTGATTATAAAACACGGAAACGGCAGCACGCAGAAATCACGAGGCAACGTTTTACGTGAAGTTTACTTGTTGCTATGAGTAATAAGACAGAAAAAGCCACGCCAAAATAAGTTTAGGAAGCCCACTAAGAATCATAATAAAAGCATTTAAAATAAATACCATACACAGTTGAGGAAACGTTGGTTTAAGTACCTGATATGAAGCGGTCGCTGCATAAGCGAAAACCTTTACTCTCGGGATCCCACAGCTTCATTTTCGCCCGGTCACTAGTGCGTTTTATTACAAAGATCCAACGTTTGCTGCACTCCGGATCTTGGGGAATCCTGTAGATGGCTCATTCCTTATGTCGTCCGCGTCTGTTTTGCATCCTGGGGCACAACAGGAATCTACCATATTTCCCGTTTGATTGAGTTTTCTGACAATAACAAATAGTCCAGCTGCCGGCTTCTGCATGCCAATATGGCGCCGTTTCGATTTGAACTGTTGCATACCGGGAGAAGTGACGTCAACTCCCGGAGCTCTATAGTTCAGCTGAAGCAGCCTTCTGTTTCAGATCAACTCTTTTATGAAACATCATGTTATTATTTTACACCTGCCAGGTTAAACCATGCTGTCTACTTTTTAGATCAGGAGTGAGAAGCTCCCATCCTCGAGGGCCGCTATCCAGCATGTTTTAGTTGTGTCCCTGTTCCGCTCAATGGTCGAATCACCTGAGCAGGTCACCAAAGCCTTTAATCAGCTGCTGGTTGGGTGTGTCAGCACTCCAAAGAAAGTAGCTGCACTGGATTATTTCTATTCACTCAGTAAGGAAGAGTCCCAGAGCAGCAGCAGGTAAGATAAAGTCCGATCCATCATCACTAGGGTTGGGCATCGTTTGATTTTGAACAATTCCGATTCTGATTCCAATTCCTCGTTTCGATTCTGGTTCGATTCCCGATTCCAATTCTTTCAAGACATGACATGCTTTACATGAGCCAGCTGACCACAGGTCCTACTGGATGAAATAATCTGAACTTCAACCTGAATTTTAATTCTATGAACAACAACATCACCTTCATTTAGACAAAAACATGTTTTGGAGAAAAGAAGAAAAAGACTTGCAGCATAGCCAGCGTGTTTGTTTCTGACCACAACGGATTCCACGCTACGGATTCCTCTTCTGTCGGCATTCTAGGAATCGAAACTAGGAATCGAAATTAAAACTTTGAAAGATTCTGGGAAAAACTAACAGTTTGAACCGGTTCCAATCAATGCTCGATGCCCAACCCTAGTCATCACTGATGTGATGTCACCTGCTGGGTGTGGCTTGGAATGTGTGATGGGAAAAGTTTCTGTTTTCCAGTTGTTTGATGTTTAAACGATGTTTACGGTGTTTTATTCCACCGTGTCTGTCATTCGGGTCACATTTAGGCTGTTTATTGGTTTCTCCCTGATTGTGTCAGGAGCACCTGCTTCTGATTTGTTCCTCACACCTGTCCCTGATGTCTGTTGTGTCTGTCACAGCTTCAGTTGTTTCCACTGGTTTTGTCCTGGTTACTTTGTGCTGCAGCCCTGTTAAGAAACCTTTAGTTCCACAATCCCGACGGCCTCAGCTCCACCTGCGTTTGGCTGTCAGCTCGTTACGTTTCTGACTCAGGTAAATGAGGAGTTTACCTGTATTGTTTGAATGGTAGTTTGATCCCAACCTGATGTTTATTTCTTCTACTCTCTGCTTAATGAGAGGAATCCCGTTGAAATGGCTCTGGGAAACGCATTCGTCCCTTTCTAGAGGGAAAAGTAGTTTAAATGACAGAATCTATCATCAAATATTTAGTAAAACGTCCTGCCTTTTCTTCTCTAACGATTTTTACTTAATGCAGAGACGTCTGTGTAATAAATCCTTCTGCTGTAAACACATACAAATTGGGAAGACCAGTTTTAATCATTTTATGCTCATTGTGGGTCTAGACCAGGGGTGTCGAAGTCAAACTCACACGGGGCCCAAATGAAAATCTGGGACGAAGTCGTGGGCCGAACTTAATATTTTTTGAAAAAGTGACGGCAAATTTGCACATTTCAACATATATGCAATTTTAAACTTTTAATTTAGAAACAAACGTATTTTTGCATTAACACTGAATGTGGAATAACTAAATTACACACGAGCAAGTCCGTTTTAAATAAAAGGCATCAGTGGTATTCATTACTTGTGGTATAATCAGCATTTTTAAAATCTAATAAGGATTTATGTTTTCTTGTTTATTAATTTTTCTTATTTTTATTCTCCTTTTTTCTCCTGTAATAAGTGTCATCGCTGCTGTGACGTCTAGCTTTCCCCACTGAGGAACAATAAAGGGATTTTCTATTCTATTCATCTATCTGCAGCCTTTCCACTTCCTGTTTACTGTAGGTGAAATCTTTTCTCACGGGCCAACAACAAAATAAAAATATAATTTTATCTTAAATGAAAATGCAACATCTCACCTGTTAACTTTCATGTTTTGTAGTGATGTGTCTGTTGCGAACGAACCGGCTCTAAGAGCCGGCTCTTTCAAGTGAACGTCGGGAGCCGGCTCGTCATTGGGAGCCGTCCCCTCCCCCCCCCCCTCCCCTCTTGCTTTGGTGAAAGCAACAGGTGATTGGTCAACATGTGTAACTGCGTGTCCAGACTGTCCACACACAGAGCAGTAGGGGCGGGGAAGAGGGAGGATCAGACTCAGACACACAGCAGAGCACATGCGGGTGGAGGGAGACGAGAGGGGATAAGGAGGAGGAAAAAGGAGAGCAAGAGAGGAGAGTGCGACGAAGACGGTGAGAAAATGAGCGCCAGCAGTCGGAAAGTGGAGATTTCTTAAAGTGTTCAGTTAATAAATCCATATAAATGATAAATATTTGATATATTGCATTTTTTTACATTAGTACATAATTTTACATATAGTTTTGCATTATTTTGGTTATAAATGAACTCTACGCAACAAAAAATCTGAGGAGCCACTTGGGAGCCGAAAGAGCCGGCTCTCTAAAAAGAGCTGGAAATCCCATCACTATTGTTTTGGAGCAGAAAAAGAGCATAAAACCAACATATTTAAAGCTCAGTTTGCTCCACTGGTTTACTGTGATGCTCACCTGTTCCAGCCAGATACCTGCATCATGGGGCTGATCTGAGCTGAGGAGGAGACTCCTGCTGTTTTGTTCATCTTCATCATAATAATGACAACATTAGAGGACAACAGGTGCTCACATAGGTTTGTGCTGATGAACATGTCTGAGCAGCTTGACCACGTTGTTGTGTGTCGGGGAGGAAAAATAACAACGACAGCAACCACAGAGTCATGCTGGTTTGAGCGTGTCGCTGCTCGCTGGAGTTATATCAGCTCTGTCTGGAAGTTAGTTGAAAAACTTTCTCTGTCAGTCGTGAACGCATTACTGAGCGGTTAAAATCTCCGTTTCTGGGCTTCAACGTCAGCAAATAGCTGAGTAAACTCGGCGCTGAGTGAGAGGAGTGTTTATTTTGTCCGAGACAGCGGAGCTGCAGACACCGGCAGCAGACGCTGGAAAAAACACAAAGGAGGGGGCACTTCGGCGCCGCCTAACGCCGCAAAGCATCATGGGAGTTGTAGTCTTTTCTGTAAAATCGGCCAGCGGGTCAGTTTTAATATGTTTTTGATAATTATCTCGTGGGCCACATAAAAATGCTCTGCGGGTCACATCTGGTCTAGAGAGACAGTTATGTGGGTTTTGACAAAGGAGGTGTTCTACTGTACCGGGTAATGAGAGAGGATCGGTTGGACTTGGCCAGTGGTCGAGGTGAAGAGGCTTCTGGGGGATGGAGTGTAGGTTCCCCTGTAGAGGACAGGAAACTGGTTTGGTCGAGCATGGCTGACTTTATTCTGACCTTTCTCAGCTAATATGGAGAAAAAAAATGTAGATAATAAATTTAGCCAATCAGAAGGCTGGGAATCAAACTCACAACCTTCTGGACCCTCTGACTGTAGCAGCAAGACCAAATGTTCCCAGTATGATCAAAACAAAAGAGCTTCATTAACTTTATATGAGGGGGCAAATTAGCTGAGCGAAAGGGGGATTATGAAGGATGAGCTGATCTGACAGAGTTTAGAAGCAGGAGGAAAATATGGTTGGAAGAATTCCTAAGATGAGGAGCAGCAAGGTGGGATGGAGAGTTGGGAAGAGGCAGATGACTGGGAAGTTTTGGAAGGAATGTGAGGTTGGAGTCTTTCCGAGGGACACAAAGGAGCGAGATGACGGAGAAGGAGGAGGAAGCCAGTGGAGTTGTTGGAAAACTGAAGGGAATTCTGGTATCCATGTGGTAATTCCTAGAATAACTAGAATTTAGAAAAGAGAGAAGAGTTAGGATGAGGTGTGGGAAGGTTGGAAGAGATGGAGGATCATCAGGGATGAGGGACTATGGAGACACGTAAGCACGATAAGATCACAATCAGGAACACAATCTGACCCGATCATTTCCACATGAGCAGCTCTGACCTGAAAGGACTCCCAGGGAATGTTGTGGCTTTAATCTGATACCCAAAACAAACACCTGGGTGTACGGAAACCCAAACCCCCCGATTTCACAGAGACTTTCATAAAGACAGACACACAAACCCTGGATGTGTTTTAATGCCCAGCTCTCTCTCTCTCTCTCTCTCTCTCTCTCTCTCTCTCTCTCTCTCTCTCTCTCTCTCTCTCTCTTTCTCTCTCTCTCTCTCTCTCTCTCTCTCTTTCTCTCTCTCTCTCTCTCTCTCTCTCTCTCTCTCTCTCTCTCTCTCTCTCTCTCTCTCTCTCTCTCTCTCTCTCTCTCTCTCTCTCTCTCTCTCTCTCTCTCTCTCTCTCTCTCTCTGTGTGTGTGTGTGTGTGTGTGTGTGTGTGTGTGTGTGTGTGTGTGTGTGTGTGTGTGTGTGTGTGTGTGTGTGTGTGTGTCAGAACACATGGTACAAAATCACATTCAGCTAGAGTTTGACGATAAGTAATGTGGAAAAATGCAGGAATGTTCATTTGAAATTCATCTTTCAACAAGACTGGGAAAAGACTGGGATTTGGAGGAACAACGAGCAGGAGCGGCAGGTTTAGCGTAGCTTTAACATCCCGATGGACAACAGGAATAAAGGCAGAGATGTAGAACAGGACAGACATTGGATTATTAATGTCTGAATGGTGGAAACTTTGCTCCAAGAGAAAACTTTGCCAGACACCAAAATTCAAACATCCGGTTGGATCCCACCGACTTTCCTTTGGCTCTTTAGTTTTAGGAACGTTTGGGTCATATGCTGAGTTTTCCTTCCTTTCTGCAAGCGACCCTCCCAGAGCGGTGCCACAGACGCTGAAGTGAGGAGAGGCTGAGAGGACTAGAGGTCATGTGACTGATAAAGGAAGTTGTTTTATTTAAGATGGCAGCAGTGAGAGAGCAAGGAAGAAACGTGCCTGTGGATTTTGTGGATTTGTGATTTATTCCTCCTCCTACTCTTGTGTGACCTTTTATGGCAGCAAATATTCTCAAATAGAAATAAAACAACAAAACTAAAACTCAGAATATCACTAAACCAGCATCACTTCCTGTTCCAGGCCCACAGCATCCTCGGCCCTCGGCTGCTGTGGGACTCATCTAAATTTGTTGCACCCACCAGAAAATAAAATTAGCCAAACAAACTAAAAAGCCTCCAAATTTAAAGGTTTGCCAACATTTGGATGGATCGTTATGTCGTCATCCTCTAAAAGCCTCCGGGCTCTGTAGCGGGATGAGGAGCACGAGCCTTCTGACCGTGTTGTAGTCCTCGGCTGTCGGCGCGTGGTGATGAGGCAGACAGCCGTTTTGGATCTTCTGACTGAGGCTTGGGTCACCCAGACTGCTCACTCCCAGAGGACCAGCTGTACCTTCCTCTGGCCTGGCCTTCCATGCTGGATTTAGCGTGGAAGCTAGACGTGTCTGAGGACAGCTCAGGACTCTTCTGTAAGGTTTCTGGGTTTGAAGCGACTGCTGCTGAGTAACTTCATTTCACACATGATGGTAAATCACCTCCACAGAGCGGCTCAGAAGTTTAAATGCATGTTTGAGTTTTGATCATTGACGGTTTGGTTCAAACTGGCTTTTGCGTGATCTTCGTCACCTGCCTCTCCTTGTTCTGCTCTTATTCCGCCTTTCACCCATTTCCCTCTTTCCTATCCATTTTCTCTCTCCCTTCCCTTACAATTTTTAATCACTTTTTAACATTTTTTGTCATTTAAAACATATTTTTAATCATTAAAATAAAAATTTCTTTTCATATTTAAAATTTCTTCGTTTTTGTGGACCGCCTTGTGATTTTATCTTGAGAGGCGCTATAAAAGATCTCTTTCTTTCTTTCTTTCTTTCTTTCTTTTCCTGGAACAATCTGCTCTTAGCCTGGCAAGCCAGACTAAATAAATGTATTATTCAAATTTTGCAAAGCAAGAATTTGGTCTAGTTCACTAGGCTAATCTGCTCTAGCAGCTGCACTTAAAATAAAACACAGTTCAAAGGCCCAACCCACTTTCCTCAGGCTCCACCCCTAAGCCACGCCTCCAGCGTTCAAGAGAAGAACGAATGCAGCAGAAGCACAAAAACATGTGTAACCCAGAAGCTAGAACCTTAATGAGGTATTAACTAATTGGCTTACTAATATGATCCATCCTCAATTTAGATAAAATATAAAATATAAATTAAGGAAATTAACAATACTAATTAATAGATATCTAATTAACTAATAGATAATTTCATAATGAATTATTGGAAGGGTGAATAACTAAAATAACGAGTTTAATATTAAACATCGGTTAAAACAAGAATCTTGAACATCCCTAACAGAAACAGAAGAGGAAAGCTGTATACTATTGGTCCAGGTGGGAATCTGAAATTTCATTGGCTGAGAGAAATAAGTCCCGCCTCCGCGAAATAAAACCGTGCGACGCAGCTGAGCGAGAGGAGAGACAAACGGCTGTGCAGCACGCAGATACAGAAAGCAAAGACTGAGCGGTTAGAGAGAGAGAGAGAGAGAAAAAAAAACAACGGTCGAGGCCGTGAAGAACCCTGATTTGGGTGCCGCATAGATAGAGGGAGAGGCGGACTTGACTCCTTCTAATAAGAGCTAGGAACTTGGAACCAACACGGTGAGTAAAGAAAAAAGAAGAGAAAAAGCTAACGATGCAACTTAAAAAAAAAAGGAAACTTAAATAGCTTATCAAATTAATTCCATTCTTATAGATTTGTGTGGAGACGACAGAGTGAACCAATCCTCTGTAGGAGGGAACCGTTGGAGCGCGTTGGTGAGTGAATGAGATTAAATTCAGTAAATTATTAAATTCAAAAAGCTAATTACAGCAACCGAGGTGACAGCAGTGGGCTGCTAGACGTTAGATCCCAGGAGTTAACATCTCAAACTACCAGTTAACGGTGGTAGGGCATATAGGAGTTAACGGCTCAAACCGCCAGTTAACGGCGGTAGGGCATATGGGATTCCCAGGAGTTAACGGCTCAAACCGCCAGTTAATGGTGGTACGGCCTAGATGTACAAGGTCCTCAGGGGCGTTATAGCTAACGCCATAGAATTAGCAATGCGTCCCTTAACCAAACATTTAATAATAAAAAAAATAGATAAATAAAAATGAATGAAAGCTAACTGATTAGGGAGGAATTATTTTACAAAGGTGGACCAAAGGACCAGAATTTATATTTTGTTTAATTTTGTTATAGAAAATTTTATTTATTTATTTATTTATTTGTTTGTTTATTTATTTATTTATTTATTGTGTTACAGATATACAAGGTGTCACAATGCTGTATAGAAACACAACTAAATGTATCCTTGTTGTCATGAATGTATTTCTTGTCGAATAGTGTAGAGTAATAGAATCTAACTGAGCCTATTGAGCTGAACAATTGTTGTCATATGTAATTATATTTCCAGAGCTACTGAGAATTATTTTAATAGACAATCAAATTGATGTTATGTTAGTTGAACTGTGAACCCAAACATGATTGGCTATGCCAATAGAGTGAAGCAATTGTTTAAGTCTGTAAGACTTTATGCTGTGATGTGACGAGAAGGGTCGATGCCAACTTGCTAACAGTCCTGTTGTTTACAGGCTGGGTTTTTTTTTTCCTTGGGTTTGATCCCGACTCCTATGATCACTCACTTGGAACGAGAACTGGATTTCTTCCTGACGAGGGAGATGGCGAGCCTTAACCACTGAACGAACCAGGACATCTCAAGTAACTGAAGAGCAGACTGCTCTCTTCTGTGAACAATCTCAACGGTGTGGTAGGAAAAAATCGCACCACCGGACTCTGACTTTCACCCCAAGCGTGGGGATTTGACTTGACGCCGGCTGACTTGTGACTCATATGATCAAATCTCATACCGAGCATTTTACTATTGTCGATTGTTTTCATCTGTTTTTGTGTGTTATCTTTATGTGTTATATTTCCCATTATTATTAAAATTTAGTATATAAACCGTTTCATGCTATACCCGTGACTCCCGTCATTCTTAAACAACCTCCAATTCTCCCCGAACCTAATTATTGGCCCATTTGTTTATTTTTTCTTTTAATTATCTTATTGTATCCTGTAATCCGGTTACATAAAACTTGGCGAGCCAGCCAGGAGAATTGTAGAGTTGTTACCTTAGCTAACCATTGACTGACATCATAAGAGTGCCTGGAGGTCACAGTGGTTTGCCATTTTGGCATTATTGGTACTTTTGAGTGTTTTAAAATGGAAGTTGTGAAAACAGAAAAGGTCAAAGTTTCAAATGCTGTTTTAATCAGTGGGTTAACTGATACAGACCTTGATAACGAAGTCTTTGGGTTTATGGAAGGATTCGGACCAGTTAACAGGCGCATTAAGTTACCAAACTGTGATCAGATTATTGTGGAGTTTCAACATGAAGCCACTGTTAAGGAATTAAAGAAACAATGTTTACCCTATGACAAACCTTGTACTAGGAACCCAGATGTTTTCTTTCATATTCAAGACCTAGCCAGCGCGTACAGTCTAGAAACTAGCACATCTGCCACTGATGCCTATCTGTCAGAGCTCAGGGACATAGCTGCGCGTAGCAATCAATCATTTAAAGACCTTCTAATGGAGGAACTGGCAAAAATTGGGGAATCTTTAGGAAGGGATACCCATGCATCTGAACCAGTCACTGAACCAGAGCCAATGCTCCATAGTGACCAAGTTACATATTCCCTGCCTTTAACACCAGAAGTTAACTATATGAACAACTCAAAGGACAATTGTCCACCTACAGAGACTGGAAAACAAAACCCTTGCATTCCACCAAATCTTTTAAACACACCTGAGGTTCAGCGAGTTATTGTGGAACACATTGTTAAAAGCAGTGAGGTTATCCCTCCGCCTACTTCACAATACAGACTAAAACCGTTCTCAGGGCGAGTTCCACACCCTTCTTTTGAAACTGACTATGATACTTGGCGTAGTAGTGTAGTGTTATGCATAAATGATCCTTCACTCACCAAGTCCCAAATTGTACGAAGAATCGTGGAGAGTCTGTCAGCCCCAGCAGCGAGCATCGTTAAAGCTCTTAGTCCAAAATCCGACCCGGAAACGTACCTTGAACATCTCGATTCAGCTTACGCAGCTGTCGAAGACGGCGACGAGCTCTTTGCTCGCTTCTTAAACACAAACCAGGACAGTGGTGAAAAACCTTCCGATTACTTTCAGAGGTTATACACCTTGTTAAACCTAGTTATTCAGAGGAATGGAATTTCCTCCAGTGACGCCGACCAGCAGCTGCTCAAGCAGTTTTGCAGAGGCTGTTGGGACAGCTCGCTGATTTCAAACCTGCAACTCGAACAAAAGAAAGACAACCCGCCTCATTTTACAGCACTTCTCCTCAAACTGCGCACTGAAGAAGACAAACAGGCTACTAAAGCAGCACGCATGAAACAACACTTAGGGGCACAACGAACTAGAGTGTATTCAAATGTGCAAACAACATGCTCTCAGAGTAAAAACACTTGTGAACTGGAAATAGATGATAACTGTGATGACTTACGCAAACAAATCGCTGAGCTCAGGAGCCAAATTGCACAGCTTAAGGTTAACAACACAGATAAAAAGGCAAAGAAAACTCAAAAAGAGTCAAAACCCCGTGTGGGGACTAAAATTCCAGATGAGCCCAAACAGATTCAGCAGATAACAGCAGTGGTGCCCAGACCAAAGCCTGGATACTGTTTTAAGTTCGGAGAAGATGGGCACATAGCTTCTAGCTGTAGCAACGAGCCAAATCCAGCACTAGTTGCAACTAAAAGACTTGCTCTTAGACAGAAGCAGCGCGAGTGGGAGATGTCAAAGCCAATTGCTCAGTCTCCTCCTTTGAACCGGTAGAAGCTCCTATCGTGGGACAGATAGGTGCTAAAGTAGAACCATGTCCCTCTAAGGAAAGGACAGAGAGACTTTTTTGCAAGCCAGTTCATGCTCATTCAGTGCCAAAACTTCCCAAAAGATTAGTGGGTGGGCGATGCACAGCTACAGTCTCAGTTAACAGTGTTGAATGTAATTGTTTACTGGATTCAGGGTCCCAGGTAACCACCATTGCCAATTCTTTTTACCAAGAACACTTACCTGACCTCTCAATTAAACCCATCAGTAATCTGTTAGAAGTCGAGGGCGCAAACGGTCAAGCAGTTCCTTATTTAGGATACATAGAGATAAGTGTCACATTTCCAAAAGAGCTCGATCAGTCTGGACTTGAGTTACCTACCCTTGCGTTAGTGGTTCCGGATATAAGCTCAAACTCTGATACACCACTACTCATTGGCACAAACACACTCGATCCTTTGTATGAGCAATTGTCTGCCAATAACTTACCTGATTCCAAGGCACTCTCTTATGGGTACCAACACGTGCTAAAAGCCTTAGCAGTCAGAAAAAAACAAAGCAAAGATGGACGAGTTGGTGTGGTGAAGCTTCGAGGGAGAACCCAAGAAGTTCTCCCTGCAAATAAAAAACTGTTACTAGAAGGGTTTATGCAACCCAGCCAAAACAAGCATGAGCCTTATGCACTCATTGAACAACCCACCAATGGTTCTCTACCAGGGGGTATAATTGTAGACTGTTGCCTCATTTCCTTACCTTCACATGGTCCATACAAAGTACCTGTTGTACTAAGAAACGAAACTAACCATGACATCACATTACCCACTAACTGTGTGATCGCTGAGTTAGTTAAAGCCGATCGTGTTATGCCATATCCAGAACCTGACAAAAGTGATCAGAAAGTACTTGCGGCGTGTAGTTCGCAGCAACAGACTTCACCTTCAAACCCTCCTCTCAGTTTTGACTTCGGTACTTCGCCCTTGTCCGAAGAATGGAAAGGGAGGATCACCAACAAACTTAACACTTACTCCGATGTGTTTTCGCACCACGATCTTGATTTTGGTCATACACAACAGATAAGACATCACATCAACTTAAAAGACGAGACCCCATTCAAACAGAAATCTCGGCCGATCCATCCACATGATTATGAAGCCGTGAGAAAACATTTGGAAGCCCTCTTGGAAACCGGTATAATAAGAGAGTCGGAGTCTCCATTTGCCTCACCAATAGTGGTAGTTCGGAAAAAGAATGGTGAGGTACGTCTATGTATAGACTATAGAAAGCTTAATCTGCAAACCATTCGCGACGCATATGCCCTGCCTAACTTGGAGGAGTCCTTTTCTGCTCTCGCTGGATCACAGTGGTTTTCTGTGATGGACCTCAAGTCAGGTTACTATCAAATAGAGATGTGTGAAAAGGATAAACCTAAAACTGCTTTTGTTTGCCCGTTTGGGTTTTATGAATTTAACCGTATGCCACAAGGAATAACAAATGCTCCAAGCACTTTCCAACGGGTTATGGAAAAGTGTATGAAGGACATTAATCTGAAGGAAGTGTTAGTTTTCCTAGACGACTTGATCGTCTTTTCCAACTCCTTGGAAGAACACGAAACCAGACTTTCTCACGTTCTTGAACGGCTTAGAGAATACGGACTCAAGCTATCACCAGATAAGTGTCGTTTTTTCCAGACATCTGTGCGTTATCTTGGACATATAGTATCTCGAGATGGCATAAAAACCGATCCAGATAAGGTGGAAGCACTCAAAACATGGCCGAAGCCTCAGACTTTGAAGGAACTCCAATCTTTCTTAGGATTTACCGGTTATTACCGACGCTTCGTTAAAGATTACTCAAATATTGTCAAGCCACTAACATCTCTCACGGCTGGTTATCCACCCAAACGGAAAAACTTTAAAACACCACCATGTAGATCAAAGTACTTGAACCCCAAAGAACCCTTTGGGAATCGTTGGAGCCAAGACTGTGAGAAGTCCTTTCAAACTATTATTGAAAAACTTACCACTTCGCCAGTTCTTGGCTACGCTGACGCAAAACTCCCATATCTAGTACACACAGATGCTAGTACGACCGGACTCGGTGCAGCGCTATACCAAGTGCAAAACGGTGTCACACAGGTAATCGCTTATGCAAGTCGCGGTTTAAGCTCTAGTGAAACTAGGTACCCTGCGCACAAGTTGGAGTTTCTAGCCTTAAAGTGGGCCATAACAGATAAGTTTCATGACTATTTGTATGGGAACACATTCACTGTCATTACTGATAATAATCCGTTAACTTACCTCTTAACAACGGCAAAACTCGATGCAACGAGCTATCGTTGGCTAGCTGCGTTGTCCACCTATAATTTTGACATCAGATACCGTGCAGGTACACAGAACGTTGACGCGGATGGCCTGTCTAGGAGGCTGCATGATAAACCTGAAGACAACTCAAAATTCACTGAGGAATGCCAACGACTAGATGAGTTCCGATCTCATCTTTTATCCTCTGTCAAAGAAGTCGAGCTTCAACTTCAAGCCGAAGCAGTGAAGGCAACATGCCAAAAGCACATGGTCTTGGATGAGACTGATTCTCCTTGTGGTTTAGTTCAGTCACTTGCCATGTCTGCAGCGGCCATTCCAGACCTATTCCAGTTGGAAGACAATAGTGACAGTTTCTTTGCTGTGCCCAAGTATAACCATGCTGACCTTGTCTCCTTGCAGAGGAAAGATCCAACCATTGGCCGAGTCATTCAGCTGCTTATGACTGACAATAAACCGCCAACTGATACTATTGCAGAACCCCCGGTGGTTCTTAACCTTTTGAGAGAGTGGAAACGGTTTGAGTTTCAAAATGATTTACTGTACCGGAGACGCCAATTAGGACCAGAGACATCATTGCAGTTAGTCTTGCCTGATTCATTACGTTCAACAGTCATGCAAAGCCTACATGATGATATGGGGCATCTTGGGGTTGAACGTACGACAGATCTCATTCGGTCCCGTTTTTACTGGCCAAGAATGGCTAGTGATATCGAAATCAAAGTTAAAACTTGCGAAAGATGTATCCGTCGGAAGGCCCTCCCTGACAAAGCTGCTCCAATGGTGAGTATTACCACCACCAGACCTATGGAGTTAGTTTGCATGGATTTTCTCTCCATAGAACCAGACAGTAAGAACACTAAAGATGTCTTAGTGATTACAGACCATTTTACAAAGTATGCAGTGTCCATCCCAACCAAAGATCAGAAAGCCACCACCGTCGCGAAGAACCTGTGGGAACATTTTTTAGTCCACTACGGGTTTCCTGAGCGTCTTCATTGTGATCAGGGACGGGATTTCGAATCACGTACAATCAAGGAACTTTGTTCTTTACTTGGTATCCGTAAAGTCAGAACGAGCCCTTATCACCCTCGTGGCAACCCCGTTGAACGGTACAATCGTACATTACTCAGCATGTTGGGAACTTTACAAGCCACTGAGAAACATCACTGGCGCGATTTTGTAAAACCACTTACTCACTCGTACAATTGTACAAAAAATGACGTGACGGGATACTCTCCCTACGAGCTAATGTTCGGTAGGCAGCCTCGGTTGCCTATAGATATTGCCTTTGGGTTACCGCATTTGAACAAGCCCTCTATAACTCATTCTCAGTATGTTAAAGAACTGAAGAGTCATCTGGAACAGAGTTATGACATTGTCATAAAAAACTCTCAAAAAACAGCGAGGAAGAACAAAGAACGGTTCGACAGAAACATTCGTGAGTCCACACTAGGTGTGGGAGATCGTGTTTTAGTCCGAAATCTTCGCTTAAGAGAAAAGCATAAATTAGCAGACAAATGGGAGCAAACAGTGTATATAGTTCTCAAACAGATGGAAAACTTGCCAGTATACACTGTAAAACCAGAGAACGGAGAAGGACCCAACAGAACACTCCACAGAGATCTTTTACTGCCTTGTGGTTTTCTCTCTTCATTAGAAAATGAAACAGAGCGCGTTACGAAACCTAGCAGACCTCATACAAGACAGAGTTCAGCCTTAGAACCTGACCCAGATGAGCCACTTGACGAAGAGGTAGATGAGTTTTATTACTCTGATCTTCCACAAGTGCTAAACCGACCATCCTATCAAATAGCGGTCACCTTGCCAAATAGGGAACTCATAGCAGATTCAGGACCGGTAAATAATATTCAACAACAAAACACACTATCCTTACACACAGGGGATCGCAAGGAACCAACCTTAGCTGGTAATGAAAATGCTGAATTGTCCTTACTTGACAAAGGCATCAACACCGAAACATTCTTACCTGACAGAATGAGTGAAACTGCGACATTCTTACCTGAAAGAGTGAAAGAAGCAGCAACATACTTACCTGAAAAAACGAAAAAAAAACGAAGTATACTTACCTGACGTAGAAACGGGGGATGAAACTAACACAAACCTACCTCAATTGGATGGTGTCCTAAAGTCGCAGCAACGTGATGTAAGTTTTGAACCCATCATACACGATCAGACACATACATCTGAAAAGACCAAAGTCTTAGAGAATAGCTCATCAGCTCTGTCGGAAACAGAGAGCTCACTTCGTCCTGTCTCAGTTTAGAATCAAACCGAAACGGATGAGCATGATACTGTGCAACCAGAGATGTATGTCAGGAGATCTGAACGAAGTAGTCAGCCTCCTCAAAGACTAACTTACTCTCAATTGGGCAATCCACTAGTGACCGTAGTTAGGTCCCTTTTCCAAGGACTTAATAAAGCTTTTATTGACTCTCTTACTCAAGAAGTTGTGTACCCCGTAGAAACAATGCACAGGGACGTGCATGATATTTAATGGGGGAGGATGTAACCCAGAAGCTAGAACCTTAATGAGGTATTAACTAATTGGCTTACTAATATGATCCATCCTCAATTTAGATAAAATATAAAATATAAATTAAGGAAATTAACAATACTAATTAATAGATATCTAATTAACTAATAGATAATTTCATAATGAATTATTGGAAGGGTGAATAACTAAAATAACGAGTTTAATATTAAACATCGGTTAAAACAAGAATCTTGAACATCCCTAACAGAAACAGAAGAGGAAAGCTGTATACTATTGGTCCAGGTGGGAATCTGAAATTTCATTGGCTGAGAGAAATAAGTCCCGCCTCCGCGAAATAAAACCGTGCGACGCAGCTGAGCGAGAGGAGAGACAAACGGCTGTGCAGCACGCAGATACAGAAAGCAAAGACTGAGCGGTTAGAGAGAGAGAGAGAGAGAGAAAAAAAACAACGGTCGAGGCCGTGAAGAACCCTGATTTGGGTGCCGCATAGATAGAGGGAGAGGCGGACTTGACTCCTTCTAATAAGAGCTAGGAACTTGGAACCAACGCGGTGAGTAAAGAAAAAAGAAGAGAAAAAGCTAACGATGCAACTTAAAAAAAAAAAGGAAACTTAAATAGCTTATCAAATTAATTCCATTCTTATAGATTTGTGTGGAGACGACAGAGTGAACCAATCCTCTGTAGGAGGGAACCGTTGGAGCGCGTTGGTGAGTGAATGAGATTAAATTCAGTAAATTATTAAATTCAAAAAGCTAATTACAGCAACCGAGGTGACAGCAGTGGGCTGCTAGACGTTAGATCCCAGGAGTTAACATCTCAAACTACCAGTTAACGGTGGTAGGGCATATAGGAGTTAACGGCTCAAACCGCCAGTTAACGGCGGTAGGGCATATGGGATTCCCAGGAGTTAACGGCTCAAACCGCCAGTTAATGGTGGTACGGCCTAGATGTACAAGGTCCTCAGGGGCGTTATAGCTAACGCCATAGAATTAGCAATGCGTCCCTTAACCAAACATTTAATAATAAAAAAAATAGATAAATAAAAATGAATAAAAGCTAACTGATTAGGGAGGAATTATTTTACAAAGGTGGACCAAAGGACCAGAATTTATATTTTGTTTAATTTTGTTATAGAAAATTTTATTTATTTATTTATTTATTTGTTTGTTTATTTATTTATTTATTTATTGTGTTACAGATATACAAGGTGTCACAATGCTGTATAGAAACACAACTAAATGTATCCTTGTTGTCATGAATGTATTTCTTGTCGAATAGTGTAGAGTAATAGAATCTAACTGAGCCTATTGAGCTGAACAATTGTTGTCATATGTAATTATATTTCCAGAGCTACTGAGAATTATTTTAATAGACAATCAAATTGATGTTATGTTAGTTGAACTGTGAACCCAAACATGATTGGCTATGCCAATAGAGTGAAGCATTTGTTTAAGTCTGTAAGACTTTATGCTGTGATGTGACGAGAAGGGTCGATGCCAACTTGCTAACAGTCCTGTTGTTTACAGGCTGGGTTTTTTTTTTTCCTTGGGTTTGATCCCGACTCCTATGATCACTCACTTGGAACGAGAACTGGATTTCTTCCTGACGAGGGAGATGGCGAGCCTTAACCACTGAACGAACCAGGACATCTCAAGTAACTGAAGAGCAGACTGCTCTCTTCTGTGAACAATCTCAACGGTGTGGTAGGAAAAAATCGCACCACCGGACTCTGACTTTCACCCCAAGCGTGGGGATTTGACTTGACGCCGGCTGACTTGTGACTCATATGATCAAATCTCATACCGAGCATTTTACTATTGTCGATTGTTTTCATCTGTTTTTGTGTGTTATCTTTATGTGTTATATTTCCCATTATTATTAAAATTTAGTATATAAACCGTTTCATGCTATACCCGTGACTCCCGTCATTCTTAAACAACCTCCAATTCTCCCCGAACCTAATTATTGGCCCATTTGTTTATTTTTTCTTTTAATTATCTTATTGTATCCTGTAATCCGGTTACACATGTCTCACCTATAAAGGAGAAAAAAAGCCCCCCATGGTGTCGGTTTGCTGCCGTTTCTGTTTCTATGCACCATCCTTAGATCCTGTTCCTGGTCTCTGATCCTGTTTGTGGTCTTCATGGTTCTTAAGGTCCACATCCTTCATTTGTTAGTAGGATTCAGCCTTAGAGATAATCGGAGGAACTTCCTCATCTGCTTGGAGTAACGCTGTTGCTCTTCTGTGGGAGGAGGCAGCTGAGGTGCTTTGGACTTTGAGGATACATCCTGATCATCTTCCACTACTGGAGATTCCTGGAAACGTCCCTCTGAGGAGACCTGGAACTGTCAGGAGAGATTATGAATCCGCTTTGGTCTGGGAATGCTTATGAATCTCCCAGAAGGAGGAATGAATAAATGAATGGGTCCTGTTGCCCGGATTATGAATCCAACAACAATCTTCATGTCTGGAAAGGGATTAAGAATTACAGCAGATGTCACCAAACAGTAAAGATGGGCACAACCCAGACATCTCTCCCCAGAACAAAGATGGCCGAACAAAAACACCATGAAAAGTTCCAGGTGCGATTTAAACAGTTGGTGTCCAACATCTGGAGAGCAGGTGTGAACGCATAAACAGCACGACATTAAAGCTGACTGCAGGTGTAAAATACAGCTGAGCTCAGATCTGCCAGCAGCTTCAATCATACAACCTCACACTCCACAAAGTCACGCACCGTGCTTCCTGCTGCTTTCCCAGGTTACACTTGGAGGAAAGGTTACTCTCATGTTCGGTTTTTAAATAATAGAATTAATAAAGAAGCTGCGTGCATTCTTTATCAGGGAGAGATGTCCTTGTTCAGATCCGAAACTCCAGAGCCCAGGTATGTGGACATCTCTCCTCTGATTGGCTAACAGCTACACGACTCTACCACTGATTCTGTCTGCTCTGCAACATTGATGTTTTATCTCCACCAATGACACAAGCCTGGAGGAGTTCTGCTGGGTGGTGGGGTTGCTAATGCTAACAGTTAGCTTCTACTAGCACGGACGTTCTGCTGTTTCCTGGACGCTGAACCAACAACAGCCTTCCCCGTCGTGAGTTAAGATGGGTGAGTCCATGAATGTTGGTGACAGTGTGGCGTAGATCTGTCAGGATTTTCTACTCCTAGAGTTTCACCTTCTGTTTTCTGTCAGAAGCTAATGCAGGAGGTAGATGTAGGAGACTATTTTCATGTTCAGTCTGCATGAAACACTCAGAGTGACCCGTTGGAATCTGAGATAATCATTAAAATGAGGTTTTTCAGTGAAGGACCTCTTTGATAAAGTTACTCACTTTGGCAGCTCCAGCTGCAGCAGAGACCGTCCACCTCCTCCAGCTCCAAAACAGCTGATTTCAATCATAACAACAGGAGCTCTGTTTCCACTGACTGGGCAGAGCCCGCCCCATTCTCTGAGTCAGCACCAGTGGTTGAACCTACAATTAACTCCCAGGCTGCTAACGCCGCTGCACGAGGAACAGATTAGTGTTTAAAAACAGGTGCACGTTTAGATGGACCTCACGTGCACGCAACTACCACAGAAATCAGTTTGACCCTTTCAGCAAGATCATTTTAGATCCTTCTAACAGGTTCATTTGATTTATCTTCCTGCTAATAACAAAGAGTATCTAAGGAAAATCAAACGTAGCTTTGTTACGGCTCAACTTATCATGCTGCAGGATTTAGCTCTGAGCTTCAGCTCGGAGATGAACAAATTTGCTCTGACCTCTTGAATGTGTTATGAAAGAGGAAAAAGCAGTTAAATCAAACACATTCACAAATAAATGAAAATAAATCAGCATGGCCTAGTCTAATGTCTCAATCACGCTGGAAGAAAGGTCGCAGTGAGACGGATTTCATGCTCAGTTGGCTCGGGGCTTGTCAGTTTTATCCTTTTAAATGGCCAAAGAGGGACGTAGTCCTTGTTTACAATCTGAGCCTGCAGGGTTGCAGTCTGTTTGGGCTGAAGCCGCCTCACCGGCACTTGTAAGTCAATGCCGGTCCAACAAAAGGCTCCAGATTTGTGGACATTATATCAGTCAGTTAACAGGAGCGACCTAGAAGTTACTTCTTGTACCTTAATGAGCCACAGCATCTTTTTGTTTTACTCTCAGGTAAAGGAGGCTAGAGACTAATGCTTAGCTAACAGTGCCAACGATAATTTTGAAGTAAATATTCTCAAGCTACTTTTTCAGTCACCAACAACTGGATGCTACAGTGAAATCTAAATCTGTATCTACTGTGTGTGACTCATCTTCTGCTGCTGATCTGTGGCTGGCTACAGCCATGAAACTCACACAGCGGGACGGGAGTGAGAGAGTAACTGCAGTTCCTGCATTTTACCACAGGATGTCATTTTTACTTCATGCACCTTTAATGTGCGAATGACAAAAAAACAATGTAAAATATAAACACACACACATTACAATCAGTTGAATCATTAAAGTTAGCTTCTCAAATGTAGAGCTGGCCTCCGTCATTCATCCATCAGGACGACACTTTTTCTTTCACACGACCAGTAAATGATGATTTTTATTCATCAGAAACATTCCAGTTTTTTTTTCCAGCAGCAAAGATCAGCACAGAGATCCATATTAATAAATTCAGCTAATGTCAGAAGTCACTTTATCTGCTGGACACGGACATTTAGAGCTAATTCAGATAGCAGAACATCCTCATCAGGAACTCTGCTGCTGATGTTTGACACATGAGCTACAAACGCTATAAGGTAGCAACCCTCCAGCAACCCCCAACACACACACACACACACACACACACACACACACACACACACACACACACACACACACACACACCTTTTAGCAGCTGTCTCTCTTTGGTTCAGGTGGATTCTCTTTCAGGAGACAGCGGGGGACACTGGCCTTACTCCTCTCAGGACCTGATGGACTTTGCAGGTTGGGGTTTTGGGAAGACGATCAGTGGTGGGAGACAGAGGGGAGGAAATGAGAGGTTACTTATGCTGTAAATGGGAATCTTATCAAGTTACTTGACGGAAGTTTTAACGGTCGCCTCTGCTTTCTTCCTCCTCTGCAGCTTCTCTCCAGGAAACCAGTTTCCCTCAGAAAATCCTTCCGAGTGGGATCGCAGGAAGCACATGGTCATCACAATCAATCTGACAATAGCAGCAGCACCCTAGATGATGCACTGGGGGTTTGGCCACCACTAATCTTGGGAAGTGGGTCGATCAGAACCATGGAGATCCTCAGGGTGGATGAGAGTTCAGTGTTCTCATCCCGTTTGTGTGGCGGCGTTAACTTAGTCAATTCCATTGTTTCACTGAGTTTAAGGTTTTCAATCACATTAGTGATTTTAGTTTTAGTTGTGCTCACCGGAAGTACTGCAAGTCATCGTTTCCTCTCCAGTATACAAACCTTGGAGGCTAAGGAAACAATGTGATGCTCGGTTTAAAGCCGCGACGGCACGCCACTCTTCGACGGCGTGGTAGTGTTATTTTCTCTAGTTCACAGTGACATCACTAGCCTAGCAACGCTCCACTGACGGTTCTCGTTCGTGGGGCGGGTTCTACCATTGTCTTTCAAACACCTATACAGATATCCTGGGAGTCGAGTTAAGAGCTCGTTGTTCAGGTCCTCGCATCCCGACGGCGTCCCGCCTGGCTGTGTTGTTGGATCAGGGGGAATTTTAGCTCTCAGCGTTTTTATGTTTATTTTGAAAGACTTGTGATACCTGGCTTCCTGTCAGTCGGTGTCTGAAACTTGGCTCCATTTTTTATAGAGTTTATGACTCAGATCATGGATTCAACAACCAAAGTTCCCTCCTGTGAAGGAAAATCTGCCCAGTTATTCAGCAGGAATGAGTGAAGTTGCTTAAGAAGAAGTAAGACGTGAGAAGTGGGTAAGCAACAGCCTTAGAATGGGATTTATTGGAACCCAGGCTGTTTTTCTTCATGTTTGTTCGAGGAATCGTGCTCGTATCTGAACCGGTCGCCTTTAGGGTGGAGAGTTTTATTATCTGGGGCCACATTTAAGAATCTGAGCCACAGAATCCAGTCTGTTTCCTCCCTGCAGGTTTTCATTTTTAATGGCGTCTTTATTGGTGCTTTGTGGTTTTCTGGATGTTTTTTCATGACCCAACCCTGATAAGTTCTCCAGATTACGTCTCAGAGCTGTTTGTGAAGCTCAGTGATCTTAATTATCTTGATGCTTTGTTGTGAGCTTTGTGGTCCAGACCTGAAACAGCTGCTTTAATGAGGAGTTCGTGTAAAACCTGAGCGGCAGGTGGACTTCATCAAACCAGTTATAGGCTCTGAAGGTGTTTTGTGACACCAGAACTTTGGCCTTCAAAGCAAAGAGCCTGATCACTTACCCGGCAGCACCTGAATCTGACACATGAGAAAAGGATCATGGGACATTTTTAGGTTTGCGTAGATTCACCTGAAGGTGAAGAGTTGGGTTGGGGTTAACCCCACCCTAATCAGGCTTTCCGACATTTGAAGCGGCAATGTCAAATTTGGAAAACATTACCTCAAAACATGTTTTCATGCTTCGTAAACGTTCCTGCATCATGTAGCTGTACATGTACTGTGGAGATTAAAATAAAACAAAAAAATAAAACAAAGTCTTTTCCTTGCATTTTTCTAAAAATCTCCACCAATAACACGGTTTAGACCAAAACCACCCACTGGACCATCTGGTTAATGGTCTCATCAAACCGCCGCACCTCCCTGGGTCCTCCACCTGTCACACACTCACGCATTCAGCAGCAGAACATCACTGTGTGAGAGGTTCTCCGCTCAATAAACTCAGAGAAGGAGAAACAGCCGGCTGCTACCACTTTCAGAGTCCCAAAAAGAAAAACACCATTTGACGTCACAGCCAACAAAAGACCTAGAAAACAGTGACTGGTGTTTAGTGCAATCTCGTTTCCTGTGGCAATGCAGGTATCCGGTTTCAGCAGAAGCATCTCCGGGAATTTAACCATCGGGAGGGGTGAGAGTTCAGGAGCCATGTTTGCAAGGCTTGTTCTGTAAATTCACTATAACAGCTTTAAAATACACACAAGTCAGAAATACTAGTTCAGTAAGCAAGTGTCTAAGTACTATCTACTAGTACATGTTATTTCAAGTAAAGTATTAGTGGCTCCAACACATAATTGCCTAGTCCCAAGTACTTTGTATTTTAATGCTTTTTTTCAAGTATGTGTAATTAATCAGGCTTTACAGTGAATGGTATCAGATTTATCACCAATTATCAATGGGTGACTTTGTTCATCAGTAACATTAAATTAATAATCAGAGCAAAGGAAAGGAGGCTTTTTCTGCCGGGAAAAGGAGAAACGCTAAAAGGTTGGAACATATTGCTTTGAGCCACACCGGTGCTATTCCTGATCAGAACCTTTAGTCTGGACCAGGATGTCCCAGAACAGGAAGTGCTGCTCTGGGGTAAAGGGGGAGATGATATCCATGTGGTGGGATTTAGGACCCATTCATGAGTCTGACCCTGCAGTGACCCCGTCTGCTCCACTCTTTGGTCATGCTTTGTTTATGTTGAGCCCGTCTTCACCGTATCCTGTTACTATTCTGGAACAATGCAGTTTGTCTTCAGGGATTAACTTCATCTCAGTCCACGAGGAAAACTCTGGGAGCGTTTTGTGTGGAGAGGAGAAGTTACAGACAGGAAGTGGATCTCTGTGTGGTATTCCTCGCATCCAGAAAGCTGCTCTGATCCAACTGAAGGTGATGAATGTTCAAAGGTTTCTTTATCATCATCTTCCTGCCCAAGCTCACCTAGAAGGCTGTCAGATGACCTGATGTGACTCATGAGGACAACTCCCATCTTTGGAGTTCTGATCCAAGATTCTGGAGCGGTGGGCTTCTCTTGTTTGGGACACTGGTCCAGATCATTTAGGATCAAACATCCATTGACGTAGTTCATATCCAGGTCCGACCCAGATCAGGTCCAAACTTAAACCAGTTTAGTTAAATCAGATTCACTAGATTTAAAAATCACTTTTAATTAACTCCTCCTTCAACCGTCACCTTATCGTGGTGGAGGAGTTTGAGTGCCCTAATGATCCTAGAAGCTATGTTGTCTGGGGCACTTAGTGCCCCTGGTAGGGTCTCCCATGACAAATTGGTCTTAGGTGAAGGGTGAGACAAAGAACGGTTCGAAGGATCTTTCATGGCGGTTAAAACGAAGAGTCTGAGTACCCGGCCCGGAGGGTTACCGGGGTCCCACCCTGGAGCCAGGCCTGGGGTTGGGGCCCGTGAGCGAGCGCCTGGTGGCCGGGCTTTCGCCCATGGGGCCCGGCCGGGCCCAGCCCGAACCGGATACATGGGCTCGTCCAACTGTGGACCCACCACCCGCAGGAGGAACATGAAGGGTCCGGTGCAATGCGAATCGGGTGGCAGACCAAGGCGGGAGCCTTGGCGGTCCAATCCCCGGACAAGAAAACTAGTTTTTGGGACATGGAACGTCACCTCGCTGGCGGGGAAGGAGCCGGAGCTTGTGGCAGAAGTTGAGCGGTACCGGCTAGATATAGTCGGACTCACCTCGACACATTGCATTGGCTCTGGAACCCGAGACCTGGAGAGGGGTTGGACACTCTACTTTGCTGGAGTTGCTCCGGGTGAGAGGCGGAGTGCTGGGGTTGGCTTTTTGTTAGACCCGAGACTCTCTGCCTGTGTGTTGGGGTTTACCCCGGGGGACAAGAGGGTAGCTTCCTTGCGCCTTCGGGTCGGGGAACGGGTCCTGACTGTTGTTTGTGCTTATGGGCCAAATATCAGTTCAGAGTACCCACCCTTTTTGGAGTCCCTGGGACGAGTGCTAGATAGTGCTCCATCAGGGGACTCCATTGTCCTGCTGGGGGACTTCAATGCTCACGTGGGCAATGACAGCTTGACCTGGAGGGGTGTGATTGGGAGGAACGGCCCACCTAATCTGAACTCGAGCGGTGATTTGTTATTGGACTTCTGTGCAAGCCGCAGTTTGGCCATAACGAACACCATGTTCGAACATAAGGATGCCCACCGGTACACTTGGTACCAGGGCAGCCTAGGTCACAGGTCGATGATAGATTTTGTAGTCGTATCATCTGACCTGCGGCCGTATGTTTTGGACACCCGAGTGAAGAGAGGGGCGGAGCTGTCAACTGATCACCACCTGGTGGTGAGTTGGATCAGATGGCAAGGGAACATGCCGCGTAGACCTGGCAGACCCAAATGCATAGTGAGGGTCTGCTGGGAACGCCTGGCAGAAGAACCTGTCAAGACGGTCTTCAACTCCCACCTCCGGCAGAGCTTTGACCACGTCCCGAGAGCAGTGGGGGACATTGAGTCCGAGTGGGCCTTGTTCCACTCTGCGATTGTCGAGGCGGCTGTTGCTAGCTGTGGTCGTAAGGTGGCCGGTGCCAGTCGTGGTGGCAACCCCCGTACCCGCTGATGGACACCAGAGGTTCGGGGAGCCGTCAAGCTAAAGAAGGAGGCCTACAGGGCGTGGCTGGTCAGTGGGTCTCCGGAGGCAGCAGACAGGTACCGGATAGCCAAGCGGGGTGCAGCAGTGGCATTTGCCGAGGCAAAATCTCGGGCGTGGGAGGAGTTTGGTGAGGCCATGGAGAAAGACTATCGATCGGCTCCAAAGAGGTTCTGGCAAACTGTCCGGCGCCTCAGGAGAGGAAGGCAGCAACTCGCTCACACTGTTTACAGTGGGGACGGGGAGCTGCTGACGTCAACTGAGGCTATAGTCGGACGGTGGAAGGAATACTTTGAGGAGCTCCTCAATCCCACCAATGCGCATTCCGAGGAGGAACCAGAGCTGGGAGGCCTGGGGATGGACTGTCCGATCTCGGGGGCAGAAGTTGCTGAGGTAGTCAAACAACTACACAGCGGCGGAGCCCCGGGGGCGGATGAGGTTCGTCCTGGGTATCTCAAGGCTATGGATGTTGTAGGGCTGTCATGGATGACACGTCTCTACAACATTGCGTGGTCATCGGGGGCAGTTCCTAGGGAGTGGCAGACCGGGGTGGTGGTCCCCATCTTTAAGAAGGGTGACCTGAGGGTGTGTTCCAACTATAGGGGGATCACACTCCTCAGCCTCCCTGGAAAGGTCTACTCCAAGGTACTGGAGAGGAGGGTCCGATCGATAGTTGAATCTCAGACAGAGGAGGAGCAATGTGGTTTTCGTCCTGGCCGTGGAACTGTGGACCAGCTCTATACCCTTGCAAGGGTGATGGAGGGGGCATGGGAGTTTGCCCAACCAATCCACATGTGCTTTGTGGATTTGGAGAAGGCTTATGACCGTGTCCCCAGGGGCACCCTGTGGGGGACGCTCCAGGAGTATGGGGTGGGTGGCTTTCTGTTAAGGGCCATTCAGTCCCTTTACCATAGGAGCGTGAGTTTGGTCCGCATAGCCGGTAGTAAGTCGGACCTGTTCCCAGTGAGGGTTGGACTCCGCCAGGGCTGCCCTTTGTCACCGGTTCTGTTCATCACTTTTATGGACAGAATTTCTAGACGCAGCCGTGGTGTGGAGTGTGTCGAGTTTGGTGGCAGGAGAATCTCGTCTCTGCTTTTTGCGGATGATGTGGTCCTCCTAGCTTCATCCAGCTCTGACCTTCAGCTCTTGCTGGGTAGGTTCGCGGCCGAATGTGAAGCGGCTGGGATGAGGATCAGCACCTCCAAATCTGAGACCATGGTTCTCGACCGGAAAAGGGTGGCTTGCCACCTCCGGTTCGGGGGAGAGGTCCTACCTCAAGTGGAGGAGTTTAAGTATCTCGGGGTCTTGTTCACGAGTGAGGGTAGGAGGGATAGGGAGATCGACAGGCGGATTGGTTCGGCGTCTGCAGTGATGCGGACGCTGAGCCGATCTGTCGTGGGGAAGAGGGAGCTGAGCCAGAAAGCCAGGCTCTCGATTTACCGGTCGATCTACGTCCCAATCCTCACCTATGGTCATGAGCTTTGGGTAATGACCGAAAGAACGAGATCGCGGATACAAGCGGCCAAAATGAGTTTCCTCCGTAGGGTGGCCGGGCTCAGCCTTAGAGATAGGGTGAGGAGCTCGGACATTCGGGAGGGACTCGGAGTAGAACCGCTGCTCCTCTGGATCGAAAGGAGCCAGTTGAGGTGGTTTGGGCATCTGGTCAGGATGCCTCCTG